>NC_058088.1:157045275-157345275 GCF_014858855.1 Bufo gargarizans
AGAAAGGCATGGTTATGTTTTTGGAGCACCTACTTATCATGGTGGTATGGTTATTTTGAAACTGATCCAGCAGATGACAGACTGCTGGTCATACACAGTAGATTTTTCTTAGTGAATCCATGTCAATGCCAACTTCAATGGGATTTGCTAGAACTGTAATGTCTACTGTATAGAAAAAGTTCAGCACAGCAGAAAGAATAGAGAGCTTAGGGAAAGAGGGATGAGTACTCCAGAGACCATGACCTCCAGAAGAGGAGAGATGCCAGGGGACACAGACCACTGACATTACATATTTAATGATAAAAACAGAAATATTTTGTATTTGAATCCAAATGTGAATACAGGAAGTGAAGTATTTCCATAGCAATTAATAATGCCTTGGAATTCATAATGAGTTTCTAATGGAGATAGAGCTGTTGTTTAATTTTTAATTTTTTTTGTAACACATCTAAGGTCATTATCATCAAAAACTCCCTAAAAGACCAAGAGTACTTCAGTGTACAGTAAATGTCACTGAAGTTTTCAGATAAGCCCAACATAAATATACGAACTAACAAAAACAGTAGAATGTGGAAAATGTCCCACTTTTTGATTATGCTAACAGTTTAGCAGGATTTTAAGAAACAGAGACTGATTTACTACATTATAAACACTAGAGATGAGCGAATTCGACAAAGTGGAATTCGATCCAAATTTCAAGAAAAAGCCGAATTTCTTCACGCTTCATGGTAACGAACCGCATTTTTTCCTAAAATGGCTGCTGCACGTGTGAGGATGTGTGGGGTAAGGAACTCTGGGAAGGCGGGATCACCCACAATGCCATGCATGCAGCCAATCAGCAGTCAGCCAGCCCTGTGATGTCACAGCCCTATAAATAACGGCAGCCATCTTAGATTCTGCTATTTACCAGTGTACTTAGTGCAGGGAGTGATGTCAGCAGGCGCAAAGGACAGTGCTAGGAAAGACTTCATTGTGCTAAAAAACGATTTATAAGTGCAGGGGAAGATTATTCAAGGTGTAGGGAAAGGATAGGGAGGAATCATTCCACAGCATTTATGTTGAACAGGGTTCAGTAGGGGAGGTGACAGCCTGGGTAATAGGAACAATCCTATTACACCTTGCTGCACTGACTGGGGATCCAAATTGCCATCATACAGCTCTGTAATTCCAGCAAACCGTTCTTATTGGGGTGCAAGTGCTGTTTGATACAGCCATTAACAGGGTTTATTACAAGGAACTATTTATATGTCTTATTTGCCCTTGCACGGTGCAGTTATATGTTCTAAAGTATTTTTTGCCTTGTATTAGTGGGGAAAAAAAGGCTTATTAGCCGTTGTGTGGTGAAGTGAGAAAATTACAGCCCTTTTTGTCGTGTATTAGTGGAAAAGGATAAAATATATTTGCCGATCAGCGGTGCAGTTATATGTTCTAAAGACTTTTGTGGCGTGTATTAGTGGCAAAAGAAAATATATTTGCAGTTCAGCAGTGCAGTTATACAGTCAGGTACATAAATATGGATGACCGAAGAATTCTTTCCCTGGTGAAAAAAACACCCTTTACAACAGTTGGCCAGATTAAGAACACTCTCCAGAAGGTAGGTGTATGTGTCTTAAAGTCATCAATCAAGAGAAGACTTCACCAGAGTGAATACAGAGGGTTCACCACAAGATGAAAACCATTGGTGAGCCTCAAAAACAGGATGGCCAGATTAGAGTTTGCCAAACGACATCTGAAAAAGCCTTCACAGTTCTGGAACAACATCCTATGGACAGATGAGACCAAGATCAACTTGTACCAGAGTGATAGGAAGAGAAGAGTATGGAGAAGAAACATGATCGTAAGCATACCACCTCATCAGTGAAGCATGGTGGTGGTAGTATCATGGCGTGGGCATGAATGGCTGCCAATGGAACTGGTTCTCTTGTATTTATTGATGATGTGACTGCTGACAAAAGCAGCAGGATGAATTCTGAAGTGTTTCGGGCAATATTATCTGCTCACATGCAGCCAAATGCTTCAGAACTCATTGGACGGCGCTTCACAGTGCAGATGGACAATGACCCAAAGCATACTGCAAAAGCATAGTCATGGTCGTGACTTCTGTAGCTGCATGCAGTTGTCTGCGGTCTGGTCTGGTTGTCAATCACAGGTGAGGGCAGAAGTATGTTGCCTCTCCTGTGGTTGCCGCTGGCAACATTATTAATGTGACAGCATAGCAGCCTGAGCTGATGCTAGGCAGCTTGCTGTAAGTGCATGCGGTTGCACGTGGCAACCTGTCTATGTAGGTGTGCCTTGTGTTTGTTTTTGTGCACAAGGTTTATTTATGGGTGCACATCCCCTTTAAGTGTCTGTCTTCCCTTCCATGGTGTGAGAAGGGTTAATTCCCTTCCTAGTGTGTGAGCACTGGGTGTGTCTCTGTGGGTGTGGCTACATGGGCTATTTAGCCTCAGTTGAGACCTGATGTCTGAGGGTTACTTCTGGCATGTTGCTGGAGTCATCCTCCTGGTTTTTTACTATCTGCCAGTGAGGGCCACCCTTGTGGTCATAAATGTTATTCATGATGTTTAGTTGATGTGGTTTTCCTTTTCATTTTTAATGGACCTATGGATCTGGGTTCCTGTGTGTTTGTGTGTTTGTGTGTGTGCGGTGTGCGGTGTCCATTTATGTTTGGGTGTGGACACTAGCTTGTTGAGCACGGGATCCAGTCATTGTGTCTGTGGCAGGTAGGTGTGAAAGTGCTTTTCATTCTCCTGCCATATCCATAGGCTGTTCATGTTTATATCCCCTTGCAGCTTGGCCAGTTTAGACTCCTGTTTCTCCGTGTTTAGGAGGAACAGGTTGTCTACCCAGCTCCTAGCTCAGGGATCTGCGGAGGGTCAGTAGGGATCCGAGGTTCCTGAGTATGAGCCCTCCTACCATCAAGGTCTGCTCATACAGCTAGGAGTCAGGGTCAGATTAGGGATGCGATAGGAGGTGACCTGCTCCCTAATTCTGTCGTCCTGGCCGAGCAGCCACTAACATCTTCTGGCATCGCACGGCTGAGGGTTTCCCCCATCCTCAGCCGTGACAGCATTTCACTTGCTGAAGACAAAACCGAAGGGAAAATGCCCCAAGAACAAGTAGGAAATGAAAAAAGTTGCAGTAGAGGCCTGGCAGAGCATCACCAGGAATGAAATCCAGCGTCTGGTGATGTCTTTGTGTTCCAAATTTCAGGCTGTAATCGACTGCAAAGGATTTGCAACCAAGTATTAAAAAGTGAAAGTTTGATTTATGATTATTATTATTCTGTCCCATTACTTTTGGTTTCTTAACAAGTGGGAGGCACATATGCAAACTGTTGTAATTCCTACACTGCTCACCTGATTTGGATGTAAATACCCTCAAATTAAGCACATCTTGTTAGTTTTAGGGATGAGCGAACTCGAACTGTATAGTTCGGGTTCGTACCGAATTTTGGGGTGTCCGTGACACGGACCCGAACCCGGACATTTTCGTAAAAGTCCGGGTTCGGGTTCGGTGTTCGTCGCTTTCTTCGCGCTTTTGTGACGCTTTCTTGGCGCTTTTTGAAAGGCTGCAAAGCAGCCAATCAACAAGCGTCATACTACTTGCCCCAAGAGGCCATCACAGCCATGCCTACTATTGGCATGGCTGTGATTGGCCAGAGCACCATGTGACCCAGCCTCTATTTAAGCTGGAGTCACATAGCGCCGCCCGTCACTCTGCTCTGATTAGCGTAGGGAGAGGTTGCGGCTGCGACAGTAGGGCGAGATTAGGCAGATTAACTCCTCCAAAGGACTTGATTAACTGATCGATCTGCAGCTGTGGATCATTGAGCTGCTGATCCTCAATTGCTCACTGTTTTTAGGCTGCCCAGACCGTTTGTCAGTCACATTTTTCTGGGGTGATCGGCGGCCATTTTGTGTCTTGTGGTGCGCCAGCACAAGCTGCGACCAAGTGCATTTAACCCTCAATGGTGTGGTTGTTTTTTGGCTAAAGCCTACATCAGGGTGAAGCTGTCACACCAAGTGCATTTAACCAGCAATAGTCTGTTCATTTTTTGGCCATATACAAAATCAGGGGCAAGCTGCGCCTGTCACCAAGTGCATTTAACCCTCAATGGTGTGGTTGTTTTTTGGCTAAAGCCTACATCAGGGTGAAGCTGTCACACCAAGTGCATTTAACCAGCAATAGTCTGTTCATTTTTTGGCCATATACTAAATCAGGGGCAAGCTGCGCCTGTCACCAAGTGCATTTAACCCTCAATGGTGTGGTTGTTTTTTGGCTAAAGCCTACATCAGGGTGAAGCTGTCACACCAAGTGCATTTAACCAGCAATAGTCTGTTTATTTTTTGGCCATATCCCAGTCTAATTCTGTCACTAAATCCATACCGGTCACCCAGCGCCTAAATACTAGGCCTCAAATTTATATCCCGCTAAATCTGTCCTTAGTGCTGTAGCTGGGCGAGTTATTTAGTGTCCGTTCAAGCACATTTCTTGTTCTGGGTTGAAATACAATTCCCAATTTAGCAATTTCATAATTTAGTGGTTTCTGCTATATCAGAGCTATTTGAAATCTATCCCTAAAAGGGTATATAATATTCAAGGTGCACATTGGGTCATTCAGAATAACTTCACACACACCCGCTACTGTGTATTTCCAAGTCTAATTCTGGCACTAAACCCATACCTGTCACCCAGCGCCTAAATACTAGGCCTCAAATTTATATCCCGCTAAATCTGTCCCTAGTGCTGTAGCTGGGCGAGTTATTTAGTGTCCGTTCAAGCACATTTCTTGTTCTGGGTTGAAATACAATTCCCAATTTAGCAATTTCATAATTTAGTGGTTTCTGCTATATCAGAGCTATTTGAAATCTATCCCTAAAAGGGTATATAATATTCAAGGTGCCCATTGGGTCATTCAGAATAACTTCACACACACCCGCTACTGTGTATTTCCAAGTCTAATTCTGGCACTAAACCCATACCTGTCACCCAGCGCCTAAATACTAGGCCTCAAATTTATATCCCGCTAAATCTGTCCCTAGTGCTGTAGCTGGGCGAGTTATTTAGTGTCCGTTCAAGCACATTTCTTGTTCTGGGTTGAAATACAATTCCCAATTTAGCAATTTCATAATTTAGTGGTTTCTGCTATATCAGAGCTATTTGAAATCTATCCCTAAAAGGGTATATAATATTCAAGGTGCACATTGGGTCATTCAGAATAACTTCACACACACCCGCTTCTGTGCATTTCCAAGTCTAATTCTGGCACTAAACCCATACCTGTCACCCAGCGCCTAAATACTAGGCCTCAAATTTATATCCCGCTAAATCTGTCCCTAGTGCTGTAGCTGGGCGAGTTATTTAGTGTCCGTTCAAGCACATTTCTTGTTCTGGGTTGAAATACAATTCCCAATTTAGCAATTTCATAATTTAGTGGTTTCTGCTATATCAGAGCTATTTGAAATCTATCCCTAAAAGGGTATATAATATTCAAGGTGCACATTGGGTCATTCAGAATAACTTCACACACACCCGCTACTGTGTATTTCCAAGTCTAATTCTGGCACTAAACCCATACCTGTCACCCAGCGCCTAAATACTAGGCCTCAAATTTATATCCAGCTAAATCTGTCCCTAGTGCTGTAGCTGGGCGAGTTATTTAGTGTCCGTTCAAGCACATTTCTTGTTCTGGGTTGAAATACAATTCCCAATTTAGCAATTTCATAATTTAGTGGTTTCTGCTATATCAGAGCTATTTGAAATCTATCCCTAAAAGGGTATATAATATTCAAGGTGCACATTGGGTCATTCAGAATAACTTCACACACACCCGCTACTGTGTATTTCCAAGTCTAATTCTGGCACTAAACCCATACCTGTCACCCAGCGCCTAAATACTAGGCCTCAAATTTATATCCCGCTAAATCTGTCCCTAGTGCTGTAGCTGGGCGAGTTATTTAGTGTCCGTTCAAGCACATTTCTTGTTCTGGGTTGAAATACAATTCCCAATTTAGCAATTTCATAATTTAGTGGTTTCTGCTATATCAGAGCTATTTGAAATCTATCCCTAAAAGGGTATATAATATTCAAGGTGCACATTGGGTCATTCAGAATAACTTCACACACACCCGCTACTGTGTATTTCCAAGTCTAATTCTGGCACTAAACCCATACCTGTCACCCAGCGCCTAAATACTAGGTCTCAAATTTATATCCCGCTAAATCTGTCCTTAGTGCTGTAGCTGGGCGAGTTATTTAGTGTCCGTTCAAGCACATTTCTTGTTCTGGGTTGAAATACAATTCCCAATTTAGCAATTTCATAATTTAGTGGTTTCTGCTATATCAGAGCTATTTGAAATCTATCCCTAAAAGGGTATATAATATTCAAGGTGCACATTGGGTCATTCAGAATAACTTCACACACACCCGCTACTGTGTATTTCCAAGTCTAATTCTGGCACTAAACCCATACCTGTCACCCAGCGCCTAAATACTAGGCCTCAAATTTATATCCCGCTAAATCTGTCCTTAGTGCTGTAGCTGGGCGAGTTATTTAGTGTCCGTTCAAGCACATTTCTTGTTCTGGGTTGAAATACAATTCCCAATTTAGCAATTTCATAATTTAGTGGTTTCTGCTATATCAGAGCTATTTGAAATCTATCCCTAAAAGGGTATATAATATTCAAGGTGCACATTGGGTCATTCAGAATAACTTCACACACACCCGCTACTGTGTATTTCCAAGTCTAATTCTGGCACTAAACCCATACCTGTCACCCAGCGCCTAAATACTAGGCCTCAAATTTATATCCCGCTAAATCTGTCCTTAGTGCTGTAGCTGGGCGAGTTATTTAGTGTCCGTTCAAGCACATTTCTTGTTCTGGGTTGAAATACAATTCCCAATTTAGCAATTTCATAATTTAGTGGTTTCTGCTATATCAGAGCTATTTGAAATCTATCCCTAAAAGGGTATATAATATTCAAGGTGCACATTGGGTCATTCAGAATAACTTCACACACACCCGCTACTGTGTATTTCCAAGTCTAATTCTGGCACTAAACCCATACCTGTCACCCAGCGCCTAAATACTAGGCCTCAAATTTATATCCCGCTAAATCTGTCCCTAGTGCTGTAGCTGGGCGAGTTATTTAGTGTCCGTTCAAGCACATTTCTTGTTCTGGGTTGAAATACAATTCCCAATTTAGCAATTTCATAATTTAGTGGTTTCTGCTATATCAGAGCTATTTGAAATCTATCCCTAAAAGGGTATATAATATTCAAGGTGCACATTGGGTCATTCAGAATAACTTCACACACACCCGCTACTGTGTATTTCCAAGTCTAATTCTGGCACTAAACCCATACCTGTCACCCAGCGCCTAAATACTAGGCCTCAAATTTATATCCCGCTAAATCTGTCCCTAGTGCTGTAGCTGGGCGAGTTATTTAGTGTCCGTTCAAGCACATTTCTTGTTCTGGGTTGAAATACAATTCCCAATTTAGCAATTTCATAATTTAGTGGTTTCTGCTATATCAGAGCTATTTGAAATCTATCCCTAAAAGGGTATATAATATTCAAGGTGCACATAGGGTCATTCAGAATAACTTCACACACCCGCTACTGTGCATTTCCAAATCTAATTCTGTCACTAAACCCATACCTGTCACCCAGCGCCTAAATACTAGGCCTCAAATTTATATCCCGCTAAATCTCTCGTTACCGCTGTCCTGTTGTGGCTGGGAAAGTTATTTAGTGTCCGTCAAAGCACATTTTTTGTTCTGGGTTGAAATACAATTCCCAATTTAGCAATTTCATAATTTAGTCGTTTCTGCTATATCAGAGCTATTTGAAATCTATCCCTAAAAGGGTAGATCATATTGAAGGTGCACATAGGGTCATTCAGAATAACTTCACACACACGCTTCTGTGCATTTCCAAGTCTAATTCTGTCACTAAATCCATACCGGTCACCCAGCGCCTAAATACTAGGCCTCAAATTTATATCCCGCTGAATTTGAATACAATACATTGGGCCAAATAATATATTTGTTGTTGTGGTGAACCATAACAATGAGAAAAACATCTAGTAAGGGACGCGGACGTGGACATGGTCGTGGTGGTGTTAGTGGACCCTCTGGTGCTGGGAGAGGACGTGGCCGTTCTGCCACATCCACACGTCCTAGTGTACCAACTACCTCAGGTCCCAGTAGCCGCCAGAATTTACAGCGATATATGGTGGGGCCCAATGCCGTTCTAAGGATAGTAAGGCCTGAGCAGGTACAGGCATTAGTCAATTGGGTGGCCGACAGTGGATCCAGCACGTTCACATTATCTCCCACCCAGTCTTCTGCAGAAAGCGCACAGATGGCGCCTGAAAACCAACCCCATCAGTCTGTCACATCACCCCCATGCATACCAGGGAAACTGTCTCAGCCTCAAGTTATGCAGCAGTCTCTTATGCTGTTTGAAGACTCCGCTGGCAGGGTTTCCCAAGGGCATCCACCTAGCCCTTCCCCAGCGGTGAAAGACATAGAATGCACTGACGCACAACCACTTATGTTTCCTGATGATGAGGACATGGGAATACCACCTCAGCATGTCTCTGATGATGACGAAACACAGGTGCCAACTGCTGCGTCTTTCTGCAGTGTGCAGACTGAACAGGAGGTCAGGGATCAAGACTGGGTGGAAGACGATGCAGGGGACGATGAGGTCCTAGACCCCACATGGAATGAAGGTCGTGCCACTGACTTTCACAGTTCGGAGGAAGAGGCAGTGGTGAGACCGAGCCAACAGCGTAGCAAAAGAGGGAGCAGTGGGCAAAAGCAGAACACCCGCCGCCAAGAGACTCCGCCTGCTACTGACCGCCGCCATCTGGGACCGAGCACCCCAAAGGCAGCTTCAAGGAGTTCCCTGGCATGGCACTTCTTCAAACAATGTGCTGACGACAAGACCCGAGTGGTTTGCACGCTGTGCCATCAGAGCCTGAAGCGAGGCATTAACGTTCTGAACCTGAGCACAACCTGCATGACCAGGCACCTGCATGCAAAGCATGAACTGCAGTGGAGTAAACACCTTAAAACCAAGGAAGTCACTCAGGCTCCCCCTGCTACCTCTTCTGCTGCTGCCGCCTCGGCCTATTCTGCTGCTGCCGCCTCGGCCTCTTCCTCCGCCTCTGGAGGAACGTTGGCACCTGCCGCCCAGCAAACAGGGGATGTACCACCAACACCACCACCACCACCTCCGTCACCAAGCGTCTCAACCATGTCACACGCCAGCGTTCAGCTCTCCATCTCACAAACATTTGATAGAAAGCGTAAATTCCCACCTAGCCACCCTCGATCCCTGGCCCTGAATGCCAGCATTTCTAAACTACTGGCCTATGAAATGCTGTCATTTAGGCTGGTGGACACAGACAGCTTCAAACAGCTCATGTCGCTTGCTGTCCCACAGTATGTTGTTCCCAGCCGGCACTACTTCTCCAAGAGAGCCGTGCCTTCCCTGCACAACCAAGTATCCGATAAAATCAAGTGTGCACTGCGCAACGCCATCTGTGGCAAGGTCCACCTAACCACAGATACGTGGACCAGTAAGCACGGCCAGGGACGCTATATCTCCCTAACTGCACACTGGGTAAATGTAGTGGCAGCTGGGCCCCAGGCGGAGAGCTGTTTGGCGCACGTCCTTCCGCCGCCAAGGATCGCAGGGCAACATTCTTTGCCTCCTGTTGCCACCTCCTCCTTCTCGGCTTCCTCCTCCTCTTCTTCCACCTGCTCATCCAGTCAGCCACACACCTTCACCACCAACTTCAGCACAGCCCGGGGTAAACGTCAGCAGGCCATTCTGAAACTCATATGTTTGGGGGACAGGCCCCACACCGCACAGGAGTTGTGGCGGGGTATAGAACAACAGACCGACGAGTGGTTGCTGCCGGTGAGCCTCAAGCCCGGCCTGGTGGTGTGTGATAATGGGCGAAATCTCGTTGCAGCTCTGGGACTAGCCAATTTGACGCACATCCCTTGCTTGGCGCATGTGCTGAATTTGGTGGTGCAGAAGTTCATTCACAACTACCCCGACATGTCAGAGCTGCTGCATAAAGTGCGGGCCGTCTGTTCGCGCTTCCGGCGTTCACATCCTGCTGCTGCTCGCCTGTCTGCGCTACAGCGTAACTTCGGCCTTCCCGCTCACCGCCTCATATGCGACGTGCCCACCAGGTGGAACTCCACCTTGCACATGCTGGACAGACTGTGCGAGCAGCAGCAGGCCATAGTGGAGTTTCAGCTGCAGCACGCACGGGTCAGTCGCACTACAGAACAGCACCACTTCACCACCAATGACTGGGCCTCCATGCGAGACCTGTGTGCCCTGTTGCGCTGTTTCGAGTACTCCACCAACATGGCCAGTGGCGATGACACCGTTATCAGCGTTACAATACCACTTCTATGTCTCCTTGAGAAAACACTTAGGGCGATGATGGAAGAGGAGGTGGCCCAGGAGGAGGAGGAGGAGGAGGAAGAGGGGTCATTATTAGCACTTTCAGGCCAGTCTCTTCGAAGTGACTCAGAGGGAGGTTTTTGGCAACAGCAGAGGCCAGGTACAAATGTGGCCAGCCAGGGCCCACTACTGGAGGACGAGGAGGACGAGGATGAGGAGGAGGTGGAGGAGGATGAGGATGAAGCATGGTCACAGCGGGGTGGCACCCAACGCAGCTCGGGTCCATCACTGGTGCGTGGCTGGGGGGAAAGGCAGGACGATGACGATACGCCTCCCACAGAGGACAGCTTGTCCTTACCCCTGGGCAGCCTGGCACACATGAGCGACTACATGCTGCAGTGCCTGCGCAACGACAGCAGAGTTGCCCACATTTTAACCTGTGCGGACTACTGGGTTGCCACCCTGCTGGATCCACGCTACAAAGACAATGTGCCCACCTTACTTCCTGCACTGGAGCGTGATAGGAAGATGCGCGAGTACAAACGCACGTTGGTAGACGCGCTACTGAGAGCATTCCCAAATGTCACAGGGGAACAAGTGGAAGCCCAAGGCCAAGGCAGAGGAGGAGCAAGAGGTCGCCAAGGCAGCTGTGTCACGGCCAGCTCCTCTGAGGGCAGGGTTAGCATGGCAGAGATGTGGAAAACTTTTGTCAACACGCCACAGCTAACTGCACCACCACCTGATACGCAACGTGTTAGCAGGAGGCAACATTTCACTAACATGGTGGAACAGTACGTGTGCACACCCCTCCACGTACTGACTGATGGTTCGGCCCCATTCAACTTCTGGGTCTCTAAATTGTCCACGTGGCCAGAGCTAGCCTTTTATGCCTTGGAGGTGCTGGCCTGCCCGGCAGCCAGCGTTTTGTCTGAACGTGTATTCAGCACGGCAGGGGGCGTCATTACAGACAAACGCAGCCGCCTGTCTACAGCCAATGTGGACAAGCTGACGTTCATAAAAATGAACCAGGCATGGATCCCACAGGACCTGTCCGTCCCTTGTCCAGATTAGACATTAACTACCTCCCCATAACCATATATTATTGGACTCCAGGGCACTTCCTCATTCAATCCTATTTTTATTTTCATTTTACCATTATATTGCGAGGCTACCCAAAGTTGAATGAACCTCTCCTCTGCCTGTGTGCTAGGCCTAAATATATGCCAATGGACTGTTGCAGTGGTGGGTGACGTGAAGCCTCATTCTCTGCTATGACATGCAGACTAATTCTCTGCTGACATGAAGACAGATTCTCTGTTACGGGACCTCCCTCCTCTGCCTGGGTGCTGGGCCTAAATATATGCCAATGGACTGTTGCAGTGGTGGGTGACGTGAAGCCTGATTCTCTGCTATGACATGCAGACTAATTCTCTGCTGACATGAAGACAGATTCTCTGTTACGGGACCTCTCTCCTCTGCCTGTGTGTGTGCTGGGCCTAAATATATGCCAATGGACTGTTGCAGTGGTGGCTGACGTGAAGCCTCATTCTCTGCTATGACATGCAGACTAATTCTCTGCTGACATGAAGCCAGATTGTCTGTTACGGGACCTCTCTCCTCTGCCTGTGTGTGTGCTGGGCCTAAATATATGCCAATGGACTGTTGCAGTGGTGGCTGACGTGAAGCCTCATTCTCTGCTATGACATGCAGACTAATTCTCTGCTGACATGAAGCCAGATTGTCTGTTACGGGACCTCTCTCCTCTGCCTGTGTGTGTGCTGGGCCTAAATATATGCCAATGGACTGTTGCAGTGGTGGCTGACGTGAAGCCTCATTCTCTGCTATGACATGCAGACTAATTCTCTGCTGACATGAAGACAGATTCTCTGTTACGGGACCTCTCTCCTCTGCCTGTGTGTGTGCTGGGCCTAAATATATGCCAATGGACTGTTGCAGTGGTGGCTGACGTGAAGCCTCATTCTCTGCTATGACATGCAGACTAATTCTCTGCTGACATGAAGCCAGATTGTCTGTTACGGGACCTCTCTCCTCTGCCTGTGTGTGTGCTGGGCCTAAATATATGCCAATGGACTGTTGCAGTGGTGGCTGACGTGAAGCCTCATTCTCTGCTATGACATGCAGACTAATTCTCTGCTGACATGAAGACAGATTCTCTGTTACGGGACCTCCCTCCTCTGCCTGGGTGCTGGGCCTAAATATATGCCAATGGACTGTTGCAGTGGTGGCTGACGTGAAGCCTCATTCTCTGCTATGACATGCAGACTAATTCTCTGCTGACATGAAGACAGATTCTCTGTTACGGGACCTCCCTCCTCTGCCTGGGTGCTGGGCCTAAATATATGCCAATGGACTGTTGCAGTGGTGGGTGACGTGAAGCCTCATTCTCTGCTATGACATGCAGACTGATTCTCTGCTGACATGAAGCCAGATTGTCTGTTACGGGACCTCCCTCCTCTGCCTGGGTGCTGGGCCTAAATATATGCCAATGGACTGTTGCAGTGGTGGCTGACGTGAAGCCTCATTCTCTGCTATGACATGCAGACTGATTCTCTGCTGACATGAAGCCAGATTGTCTGTTACGGGACCTCTCTCCTCTGCCTGTGTGCTAGGCCTAAATATATGCCAATGGACTGTTGCAGTGGTGGGTGACGTGAAGCCTCATTCTCTGCTATGACATGCAGACTAATTCTCTGCTGACATGAAGACAGATTCTCTGTTACGGGACCTCCCTCCTCTGCCTGGGTGCTGGGCCTAAATATATGCCAATGGACTGTTGCAGTGGTGGGTGACGTGAAGCCTCATTCTCTGCTATGACATGCAGACTGATTCTCTGCTGACATGAAGCCAGATTGTCTGTTACGGGACCTCCCTCCTCTGCCTGGGTGCTGGGCCTAAATATATGCCAATGGACTGTTGCAGTGGTGGCTGACGTGAAGCCTCATTCTCTGCTATGACATGCAGACTGATTCTCTGCTGACATGAAGCCAGATTGTCTGTTACGGGACCTCTCTCCTCTGCCTGTGTGCTAGGCCTAAATATATGCCAATGGACTGTTGCAGTGGTGGCTGACGTGAAGCCTCATTCTCTGCTATGACATGCAGACTGATTCTCTGCTGACATGAAGCCAGATCGTCTGTTACGGGACCTCTCTGCTCTGCCTGTGTGCTAGGCCTAAATATATGCCAATGGACTGTTGCAGTGGTGGGTGACGTGAAGCCTCATTCTCTGCTATGACATGCAGACTGATTCTCTGCTGTCATGAAGCCAGATTGTCTGTTACGGGACCTCTCTGCTCTGCCTGTGTGCTAGGCCTAAATATATGCCAATGGACTGTTGCAGTGGTGGGTGACGTGAAGCCTCATTCTCTGCTATGACATGCAGACTGATTCTCTGCTGACATGAAGCCAGATTGTCTGTTACGGGACCTCTCTCCTCTGCCTGTGTGTTAGGCCTAAATATATGCCAATGGACTGTTGCAGTGGTGGCTGACGTGAAGCCTCATTCTCTGCTATGACATGCAGACTAATTCTCTGCTGACATGAAGCCAGATTGTCTGTTACGGGACCTCTCTCCTCTGCCTGGGTGCTGGGCCTAAATTTATGACAATGGACTGTTGCAGTGGTGGCTGACGTGAAGCCTGATTCTCTGCTATGACATGCAGACTGATTCTCTGCTGACATGAAGCCAGATCCTCTGTTACGGGACCTCTCTCCTCTGCCTGTGTGTGTGCTGGGCCTAAATATATGCCAATGGACTGTTGCAGTGGTGGCTGACGTGAAGCCTCATTCTCTGCTATGACATGCAGACTGATTCTCTGCTGACATGAAGCCAGATTCTCTGTTACGGGACCTCTCTCCTCTGCCTGTGTGTGTGCTGGGCCTAAATATATGCCAATGGACTGTTGCAGTGGTGGCTGACGTGAAGCCTCATTCTCTGCTATGACATGCAGACTGATTCTCTGCTGACATGAAGCCAGATTCTCTGTTACGGGACCTCTCTCCTCTGCCTGTGTGTGTGCTGGGCCTAAATATATGCCAATGGACTGTTGCAGTGGTGGCTGACGTGAAGCCTCATTCTCTGCTATGACATGCAGACTAATTCTCTGCTGACATGAAGACAGATTCTCTGTTACGGGACCTCCCTCCTCTGCCTGGGTGCTGGGCCTAAATATATGCCAATGGACTGTTGCAGTGGTGGCTGACGTGAAGCCTCATTCTCTGCTATGACATGCAGACTAATTCTCTGCTGACATGAAGACAGATTCTCTGTTACGGGACCTCTCTCCTCTGCCTGGGTGCCGGGGCCTAAATATCTGAGAATGGACTGTTCCAGTGGTGGGTGACGGGAAGCCAGATTCTCTGCTATGGAACCTCTCTCCAATTGATTTTGGTTAATTTTTATTTATTTAATTTTTATTTTAATTCATTTCCCTATCCACATTTGTTTGCAGGGGATTTACCTACATGTTGCTGCCTTTTGCAGCCCTCTAGCTCTTTCCTGGGCTGTTTTACAGCCTTTTTAGTGCCGAAAAGTTCGGGTCCCCATTGACTTCAATGGGGTTCGGGTTCGGGACGAAGTTCGGATCGGGTTCGGATCCCGAACCCGAACATTTCCGGGATGTTCGGCCGAACTTCTCGAACCCGAACATCCAGGTGTTCGCTCAACTCTAGTTAGTTTCATTTCAAATCCATTGTGGTGGTGTATGGAGCCAAAATTTTTAGAATTGTGTCGATGTCCCAATATTCATGGACCAGACTGTATGTTATAAAGCACTTTTTGTTGCGTATTAGTGGCAAAAGAAAAAATATATTTGCTGTTCAGCGGTGCAGTGATGTTATAAAGCCCTTTCTTGCGTGTATTAGTTTCTGGCGCAGGCAGAGGTCGCAGCAGAGTAAGGGGGCATGGCATCAGGGGTCGCAGTGAGAAGCTTGAGCTCCCGGTGTCATCTAGCAGTCGTGCCTTGACCAGCAACCCAGTGGTTCTTGAATGGTTGACTCAGTCAATCCAATTTTATATTTTTAGTTCTTTTAAACATATGTATTTGTACTGGCCTACAGTAAAATTGTTATCCAATGACTGTCTAATATACCTCCAGTCACATAATCACTTGATGTTTTCTGTCCGGTGAATGCCCAATGTTTGGGGCCTGTACTCCACTGGCCTGTAGTAAAATTGATATCCATTGACCGTCTAATATACCTCCAGCCACATAATCACTTGATCTTTACTGTACGGTGAATGCATAATTTCTGGGGCCTGTACTCCAGTGGGCTACAGTAAAACTGTTATTCAGTGACCGCATAATGTACCTCGAGCCACATAATCACAATTGGTGAATGCCTAATTTTTAGGGCCCGTACTCCCGTTGCCTAAAATAATTTTTTTCTAGGCTCCAGCAGGGCACATTTTTGAGAATTTCCCTTTAAGACGCATACAAATGGCCCATGATTAAAAAACATATTTTTTGGCTGAATTTTGCCATTGATCCCCCTCTAGTATGTCACTGCCCATGTTGTGGGACTATTTGTGCACTTCTAGTAAGTATTTGGTGGCTGCAAATAAGGTTTTCAGGTTCGCCTGTCATTAAAGTGAATGGGGCCCGCCGTGATCTTCCGGTTTGCGAATCGTCCCAGCCGATGTTCATCCATCACTATTGGTAATGCCCAAAAAAACAGGAGTGGATCTAAAACAGAGATGACACGTGAAGGTAATATTTGCATGTCTTCTGTGTTTTGTACCCACTCCTGCTTTTGGCTACCAAATCATAAGCCAATTCTGATGGGACCATACAGGCCTTACACCTGCTACACAGACAGGTTCCATTGTGCGACTCATTTTTCTTTCCTTTTGACCGATCAGAAGAATGGTCAAATAAATGGCGATTTCAAGAAGACCAAACAGGGACAATATCTACCCCGTCATAGAGTGGGGAGGGTGGTAACAGCATGAGAAGTCCACAGAGTGGCCCTATGATGAAGTGGTGAGGTGAAAGCAGCATGAGGAGACCACTAAGTGGCACAATGACAGAGTCTAGAGGTGGCGGCAGCATCAGGAGGCCACAGAGTGGCAATGTGACATAGTGTAGAGATGGCAGCATCAGGAGGCCACAAAGTGGCAAGGTGACATAGCGTGGAGATGGCAGCAGCAGGAGTCCACAAAGTGGCAAGGTGACATAGTGTGGATATGGCAGCAACAGCAGCATGATACCACAGAATGGCAAGTATGGAGACTACAGCATCAGAAGGCCACAGAGTGGCACGTTGACAGTGTGGAGATGGCAGCATCAGGAGGCCACAGAGTGGCATGGTGACATAGTGTGGACATGGCAGCAACAGCAGCAGCATGATACCACAGAGTGGCACGGTGACATAGTGTGGAGATGGATGATCTAATCTGATGCATCAGGCATTGGTGGGTGGAAATCCTGGCTGATCCACGCCTGATTCATTTTGACAAAAGTACGTTTCTACACATTTTGGGTCGACAGGCAAGTTCTTCTTGGGGTAACTATGGCCCCCGCCGCACTAAACATCTGCTCTGATGCCACACTACTGGCAGGGCAGGATAGCTTTTCCAGGGCAAACTCGGCCAGTTGCGGCCACAAATCCAGTTTGGCTGCCCAGTAGTCCAGCGGATCTTCTATGACGGCTGGCAGGGTGCTGTCAAAGTATGCCACCAACTGCTGGTTCAGGTCCTGCTCCAGGTCTACCTGCTGCTGCTGGTGAGTAGTTTCTTCACTATGCGGGTAAAAAAAGCTGCTCATCAGCGACTCTAGACTCAGGCTACTGGTGCTGCTGTCACTTGCGACGAAGTTGAAGGTCGAGTCAATCTATCAGGAACCACTGGGTTGCTGGTTAAGACACGACCGCTAGCTGACACGACCGCTAGGACCTGAGGCCTCGGGAAGAAACCCCTGCTGCCACGGCCCCTTACTCTGCTGCAACCTGTGCCTGCGTCAGAATCATTTATGCCTCTGACACTCCCCTGTGCAGGGCCTGGCACTTCTCTGTCTAGGACAAGAGAAAAAAAAAGGAGGGGGTTAATCACCTGGTTCTCCCAATGAAAATCCGGGTACCTAACTTGCAGGTCGCCAAAGATGTGGAACCAATAGCTTTGATCACTATTTTGACTAGTCGGTAGAATATCTATGTATAGACACACAAATGAAGGCTGCCAGTGAGATAAACCTAGCAAGGTGTAATACCTAAACTAGAGTAAACAATAAGAGAGAGAAAAATAAAAAGATAAATAAAAAGATAAATAAAAAGAGTTTTTTTTTATCTCAACAGGGGGCGCCACTCATAGCTTGATTGCATATAAATTTATCATTGCCATCATAAATGTTTAAAAGGTTAAAAAATTGTTTTAAAAATATTATATATATATTTTACCGGAGTCACTCAGTCTTGGTGAATTGGAATATAATAATGCAGTAAAAATTCCACATGGCTTATATACCATACAAAATCAATCCATAAAGTGGAGTTATAATTGTACTCACTTCACCCAGAAAGAGAGATGGGGGATAAACTCAAGACACCCCCAAACCCTTCCTCCTGCGCCTGGTTCGCTTCTAGGGTATCAGGAAATAACGGCAGTCCTACGACTGGAACTTCTTGTCAAATCCTTTATTCAGACAATCAGGGTAGGGTGAGGAAGAGGCCCAACGCGTTTCGGGGATATATAAATATATATATATCCCCTTCATCAGGAGCATATACACTTTAAAGATAGCTGGCTTATTTAAAACCAAATCTGGCGCCAAAAACGGTGTTTGAAACGTCACTTCCGGTCCGCGTGTGTCCAAAACCGGAAGTGAGGTTTACAAAATACAGAGCATCTTAATATATATAATTAATAGACATTCGCCTATACCAGGCTACTGTACAGGATATGTTGTGCATGTATCAATAATAAATATGGTTTATAATATGGTTTATAATACGATACACAGGTCCCGTCTCTTCTGCAAATGTGAACGAGCAGCTGGAAGTGAGATCACTTCTGGTGAACTAGGTACCCGAATATATAGTCTGTGGGATACACAAACTTGTCCTCTCTTGGAAGGAGAGACATGTATCGGTCACATTGGCAAAGAGAAAAGGGAGAGGTAGAGGTTTCTGGTTGGTGTTTTTTATTAAACAGTCTGTATCGACGGCCGTGGAATGACGTCACCCCCCGATCTCCGCCCACTTCCGCTCAGTGGAACGCAAGTGGCGGAGCCGAGGGTCACGTCACCACACAGGGATTATGTGTGCATGGGCAAAGGGAAAAAGGCATCTGAAGACATGATGTATAGGGTAATGGGTGAAAGAAGAACAATACATAAGTAATTACGTTAGAACATCAAAGAACTAACCCATATTCTCAACCAATATTGAATATGAGGCCCTAAGTGTATTCATATGAAAAGGTTTCCCGGATATATTACAATATATTAATATTAAAATATATCAGAACATATAAAATATATATATATATATATATACATATATATATATATATATATATATATATATATGAAATAAAGAGTAAAAAATAAAAATAGATCAGAAATAGATACAAAATAATAAATAAAAGATGATAAAAAAGGTAATTGTATTAAAAGCTAATTATTAATTAAGAATTTAGATAGTATGGCAATAGTATTCTATCCTAAGTCTAAGAGGAAAACGCAGAAGGTATATGTGTCTATATGTGGACTTACTATAAATATTCGGATATTTAAAAGTTTTAAGAGGATTATCTGTACTTTTTCTGAAACATCTGTACAAGCATTGTTAAACGTATATATTAAACATGTATATTGATCAGAGGTTGGGTTTGAATATAGGGTAAAACGGCTCAACCTATTCTATTGTGTGCAAAACATATATGGGGGTGACCTTCTCTCCGCACCGTAGTTAGTGATGTGTAGACCAATATTTTGCTTGTGTAGGATAAGGTGATTTTAATATAGAGATCTCAGTAACAATACTAAAATTAAATGTATCTCCTGATAAAATACAATACAAGGTTGGAGTTTTCGGTCAATAATTAGTGTATTCTAATGTTTAGTTTAACCCGTGGGGAAATAATGTATTAAGACGAAAAATCCAGTGCATTTCTTTCATGCACAAAACTTGATGGGAATGCATAACCTGTTCTAGTGGGGTTACTTTTACTGTTATGTTTCTCCAAGAAATGTCTAGATACACTGTGTGTGGTAACTCCTCGTTTTATGTTTGACCGATGTTCTGTCATTCTGTCCCTCACTGCTTGAGTGGTTCTCCCTACATATTTTATATTACATGGGCAAGTAAGTAGATAAACTACATTCCTGGTGTTACAACTGATCTCTTGTTTATATCTCCATACATCATTTGTCGTGATTGTAAGCTCGGTAGTCTCGTGATTCATCATATTACAGCATTTGCATCTAGTAATCCCACATCTATAGATCCCTTGTCTGGTCTCCTTATGTCTTGCGATTGAGGTACTAGTACCAGTGGCTATTAGTTTGGGGCAAGAAGGAGCTACCATATTTTTTAGGGTCTGTGCCCTCCTAAAAGTAATAGATGTGTTCACTGGTAATACATCTTTAAGAATAGGGTCTTTTAAAAGGATTCCCCAATGTTTGTTTATGATTTTTCTAATTTCACAGTGTTGAGTATTGTATCTTGTAATTAGATTGTATTGGTAGGGATTTTTTATACTGTTTTTTTTATTTCGAAATTGGCTTGAGAGCTGTTTCTTGATCTAAAGTAAGTGTTCTTTTGGCAGATGATTTGATTAAATGTTTCGGATAGCCTTTTTCAGTAAACTGAGTTTTAAGAACCTTTAGTTGTTTCTCCAGGATTTTGTTGTCAGAGTAGTTTCTTCTTATTCTTTTCATCTGACTAAATGGAATGTTGCGTTTCCACTTAGAGAGATGGCAGCGTTTCTCATTTCTCTGTCTGACATACTTTTAGCTGAACTAAATAAATTAAAAGCAAATTAAAACTCCCCTAAAAGTCCCAAATATATTTTTCTTTTTTTTACTGAGATAGGCAACTAAAGGATTTAAAATTGGCAATTAAACGATTTCTAAGTAAATAACAGAAAAAGTGAACTGCAAATATTTTTCTCGTATTGTAGTGAAATATGACAAGAAATGCTTTCAGCGCAAATAACAGCAAATATGAACTTAGTCTATTTTTCTCTTTTTTTCTAGAAATATGGCAATAAACGCTTTTAGCGCAAATAACAACAAAAGTAACCTGCATATATATTTGTATGTCATGATTAAGGGCTAAGATTTCACTGTCCGAAACGCGTAGACCTTTTGTGTAATGAATATTTTTTTACCGCTAAAGAAATAAAGACATCGTTTTTATGGGAAGCTGGATTTCACCTTTATTTTCCTCATATATATCGTATTGTATTGAAATAGGCCACTAAATGATATCAGCGCAGTTAACAGCAAAAGTGACCTGCATATATATTTATCTTTTTCCACAGATAAAAGCCACTAAAGGCTTTTCAACATAGAAGTTGCATGCCAATAACTAATTGCTGGAATGACAGAGCTGTATTATGAGACTATCTGGATCCCCATGTAATGTTTCCCTGCACTTGTAAATCGTTTTCTTTCACAATGGGGATTTTCCTATGACTCTCCTTAGCATCTGCACACAACTCTCCCTGCCTGTGAAATGATTCCTCTCACTATACTTTTCACAATGGGGATTTTCCTATGACTCTCCCTAGCATCTGCAATTGTCTCTCCCTGCCTGTGAAATGATTCCTCTCACTTATCCTTTCCCTGCACTAGTTATTAGCTTCTTTCCTTTTTTGTTACACTTAGTTTTTCTTTCACTCTCCCTAACGCCTGCATACACTTCTGTCCCTAAACAAAGTACGATAGTGAATGGCAGACTTTTAGATAGCCGCCGTATTTATAGGGCTTGGCTGGCTGGCTGCTGATTGACTGCATGCATGGAATTATGGGTCATCCCGTCTTCCCAGAGTTCCTTGCCCCATGTCCTCACACATGTAGCTGCCATTTTAGCCGCCATTGCAGCCAGATAGACGCCATGTTAGGAAAAATTGTGATTCGTTACCACAAAGCCCGAGGAAATTCGCATTTGTTCCGAATCTAATTTTTCCTGAGATTAGGAACAAATTCGACTTTGTCAGATTTAATTCGCTTATCTCTAGTTACCACTGGTGCCTTACATCACTGGGATCCTAGATTCAAATCTAATCAAAGACAACATCTGCATGGAGTTTGCATGTTCTCCCAGACTGTGAAGGTTCTCATTTATCCAGGTCATGGTATATCTGTAAAGAATCAATCAAGGCAACTAGACGTACTGTAGATTTCCTGAAAACGTTTCACTCGTTCACTCGTTTTGTACAGTCACTCAGAATTGAGAAAGCTTGTTGGAAGAACGAGTGAAGCGTTTTCAAGAAATCTACAGTACGTCCAGTTGCCTTGATTGATTCTTTAGGGTGTAACTTTAAACTGGATTTTGCGTATATATGCGAAATTATGTTTAACTGCCTGAATACACGCTTAAAAGAAATTTTATTAGTGATATATTAAAATTTGTGGCGAATCTGCCACATAGAGATTTCGTCAGGCTAAGCCTGGATAGGTGGCTCACTCCACAATTGTATGGGTATAGCCACTCCAATCCACGCTAAAAAAACGTGCAAGACTGGAATTATCAGTATTATACACTTGTTGTAGTGCTCCTGATAAATTCCCAGATGCACTTATCACTTCTCACTAAGTATGCTGGATGTGCTTATAAATTCTCAAGAAAACCAGCTATAACATTAGTAGCAGCTTACTCCATAAGCCGCAACAATGTATAACACGTAGTGAGTGTAAAATAGTAGTAGATGGGATAGATAGATTGCGGGTGAGAGCTTTATGTTCGAGCTCTACTTACAACCCTTTTAATCTTTATCTCTCTTGTCCCATCACGAGCAAGCAAAAGGACCGTCTCTGCCTAATCATGCGTCTGCTCGACGCGTTTCTATGTCACTGTGTATTTAGTAACATGTCCTCAGGAGCAGAGTAATGGTGGCATCAATGCAGCATATTTAATCTCTGATAGCTGGCATTGTGCGCACTCAAAGAGAGAACGCTGCACGCTTCTGTTTGCGCGCGTGCAGCTCAAGGAGATACAGCCTCCGGCACTATGTTTGCAGCCGTCTCGCGGCCGCTCAGCCGCCGATCTAATATCAAAGTCGCCACTCCCACTGGGCGGAGCTTCATCGGCAGGCGGTGACGTCACCCTGAAGAGGTGAAACGTACTGCTGATCCGCTCTGTCCGATTTCCCATGCTGACCGCTGTTGTGGGTATGTATTTTCATGGGCACAAATTGCCTACCATCATCAGGGGACACTGAAGATTGTTGCCATATTAGAGGTGATAGTTAGTCAATTAGAATACCAGCACATGGATGGATTTGTGTATATTTATATATTTATGAGTCCCATGGATCCAAACTGGGATAGATTTATAGCCACCAGACCATATAGGGACTACCAAACAATTTAGAACTACATGCGATGGTATAGCATGTTCCTGATATAATATAATTGCTATAGTGGGAGTGGCGACTTTGATATTAGATCGGCGGCTGAGCGGCCGCGAGATGGCTGCAAACATAGTGCCGGAGGCTGTATCTCCTTGAGCTGCATGCGCGCAAACAGAAGCGTGCAGCGTTCTCTCTTTGAGTGCGCACAATGCCAGCTATCAGAGATTAAATATGCTGCATTGATGCCACCATTACTCTGCTCCTGAGGACAGGGTTGTAAGTAGAGCTCGAACATAAAGCTCTCACCCGCAATCTATCTATCCCATCTACTACTATTTTACACTCACTACGTGTTATACATTGTTGCGGCTTATGGAGTAAGCTGCTACTAATGTTATAGCTGGTTTTCTTGAGAATTTATAAGCACATCCAGCATACTTAGTGAGAAGTGAGAAGTGCATCTGGGAATTTATCAAGAGCACTACAACAAGTGTATAATACTGATAATTCCAGTCTTGCACGTTTTTTTTGCGTGGATTGGAGTGGCTATACCCATACAATTGTGGAGTGAGCCACCTATCCAGGCTTAGCCTGACGAAATCTCTATGTGGCAGATTCGCCACGAATTTTAATATATCACTAATAAAATTTATTTTAAGCGTGCATTCAGGCAAATAAACTTGATTGATTCTTTACAGATATGTTCTCGCTGAGTTTGCGTGGGTTTCCTCCCACACTCCAAAAACATACTGATAGGGAATATGATAGGGATTCTGAGCTCCCCTGAGGGCTGTGAATGATGGTAAAAGCTGTGGAGTATGTTGGTGCTATAAAAGCAAAATATTACACCTGATTCAAGTTTAATAAGGTGTTAAAAAATGGTGTTGATAAGGAGGTTAAAGGAAACCTGTCACCATAAAAATGCAATAGAAGGTGCAGGCATCATGTTATAGACCAGAAGGAGCTGAGCAGAGTGGTATATAGTTTTATGGGTAAAAATTCAGTAAAACATGTAATTCCTTCTCATTCAGGACTTTGAAGTCAAGGAAACGATCATATCAGTGATTGACATCTATCTATATGCACAGTTATAGGGAGAAGGCTGTAAATCACTGATAGGGCCGTCTCCTTAACTTCCAAAATGAGTAGAAGCTGAATTTCATAAATTACAAGTTATACAGAGTATTTTCCCATAAAACTATATATGAATCTCCTCAGTGGCTCCTGTTGGCAGTTGAGAACAATAAGCATAGGATAAATATTGAGAAAATACAAGTAAAATACAAGTAATACAAATCCAATCTTTCTGTGCGTTGTCACCTTTGGCACTGAAGAGATTGTATCAGGGGCGTAGCAAGAAGTGACTGGGCCCCACAGCAAATCTTTGTATGCCCCCCCCTCCCACGCTTCGCAACTCCCTTCTCCTGTGTAAATCCCACTCCTTTGGCTAGTCACGATCTAGACCAGACCAGACTGCCAAACCTTTTCCTATTGTATATACATACAGGTCCTTCTAAAAAAATTAGCATATTGTGATAAAGTTCATTATTTTCTGTAATGTACTGATAAACATTAGACTTTCATATATTTTAGATTCATTACACACAACTGAAGTAGTTCAAGCCTTTTATTGTTTTAATATTGATGATTTTGGCATACAGCTCATGAAAACCCAAATTCCTATCTAAAAAAATTAGCATATTTCATCCGACCAATAAAAGAAAAGTGTTTTGAATACAAAAAAAGTCAACCTTCAAATAATTATGTTCAGTTATGCCCTCAATACTTGGTCGGAAATCCTTTTGCAGAAATGACTGCTTCAATGCGGCGTGGCATGGAGGCAATCAGCCTGTGGCACTGCTGAGGTGTTATGGAGGCCCAGGATGCTTCAGTGCGGTGTGGCATGGAGGCAATCAGCCTGTGGCACTGCTGAGGTGTTATGGAGGCCCAGGAGGCTTCGATAGCGGCCTTAAGCTCATCCAGAGTGTTAGGTCTTGCGTCTCTCAACTTTCTCTTCCCAATATCCCACAGATTCTCTATGGGGTTCAGGTCAGGAGAGTTGGCAGGCCAATTGAGCACAGTAATACCATGGTCAGTAAACCATTTACCAGTGGTTTTGGCACTGTGTGCAGATGCCAGGTCGTGCTGAAAAATGAAATCTTCATCTCCATAAAGCTTTTCAGCAGATGGAAGCATGAAGTGCTCCAAAATCTCCTGATAGCTAGCTGCATTGACCCTGCCCTTGATAAAACACAGTGGACCAACACCAGCAGCTGACATGGCACCCCAGACCATCACTGACTGTGGGTACTTGACACTGGACTTCAGGCATTTTGGCATTTCCCTCTCCCCAGTCTTCCTTCAGACTCTGGCACCTTGATTTCCGAATGACATGCAAAATTTGCTTTCATCTGAAAAAAGTACTTTGGACCACTGAGCAACAGTCCAGTGCTGCTTCTCTGTAGCCCAGGTCAGGCGCTTCTGCCGCAGTTTCTGGTTCAAAAGTGGCTTGACCTGGGGAATGCGGCACCTGTAGCCCATTTCCTGCACACGCCTGTACACGGTGCCTCTGGATGTTTCTACTCCAGACTCAGTCCACTGCTTCCGCAAGTCCCCCAAGATCTGGAATCGGTCCTTCTCCACAATCTTCCTCAGGGTCCGGTCACCTCTTCTCGTTGTGCAGCGTTTTCTGCCACACTTTTTCCTTCCCACAGACTTCCCACTGAGGTGCCTTGATACAGCACTCTGGGAACAGCCTATTCGTTCAGACATTTCTTTCTGTGTCTTACCCTCTTGCTTGAGGGTGTCAATGATGGCCTTCTGGACAGCAGTCAGGTCGGCAGTCTTACCCATGATTGCGGTTTTGAGTAATAAACCAGGCTGGGAGTTTTTAAAAGCCTCAGGAATCGTTTGCAGGTGTTTAGAGTTAATTAGTTGATTCAGATGATTAGGTTAATAGCTTGTTTAGAGAACCTTTTCATGATACGCTAATTTTTTGAGATAGGAATTTGGGGTTTTCATGAGCTGTATGCCAAAATCATCAATATTAAAACAATAAAAGGCTTGAACTACTTCAGTTGTGTGTAATGCATCTAAAATATATGAAAGTCTAATGTTTATCAGTACATTATAGAAAATAATGAACTTTATCACAATATGCAAGTTTTTGAGAAGGACCTGTATATATATATATGATAAAATGGCAGCACTGACAAAACAAACAAAAATGGGTGCAACGTCCAATGGGAATAAGCACTCACCCACAATATATCAATAGAAAAAAAGGACAGCACTCCAGAGATCAAAAAAGTAAAAAAAAAGTTTATTCACCTGTGTGGTACAGCAATGTTTTGGCTCATCAATAGAACCTTTCTCAAGCAAAGAACCAAGACAAACTGAGCAAGATATATACCCCAAGAACAAGTGTCTAATTACTGAATTCCATAATTATTCAATAAATCTAAAGAACATGGTAATTTGTACACATGCTAACATAGTAACATAATAAACTGTGAACAAAAGTCCATGAATTATCTCCTAAAAACATGACAAAAACCCTGGAAATAATTTAGATACCAGTACATAGTAAATTCATTACTTCTGCATAAAATACATGTGAACATGATTATCTCCCATAGTCCATACATGATTATCCAATAAAGTGCCTGTGCAATACCATGTGAAATTCATCAAATATGCTAAAAAGAGCAACAAAAAGATAGACTTAAACATATCGACCAGATGAATCATGACCTTGTGTATACACTGAACTCAGCGTGTCAACATATCCACCGCACATGCCCGAGGTTGCGTACATTACTTACACTGAAACCACTTGTGGAGCATGTGGACATTGGCAGCTCTCCCCCAACGGTCATATTAGAAAAGGTAAAAGGCCTTAATGTCAAAGGCACATGCGCCCAACGTCATCAGACCAAATACGCCATGTTTATATTTGACAGTAGGCCATATTATGCCCATATTTACAAAGATGTTTGGGACTGATATGAGGAGCACTCTGAGTCCAAAAATCAGGCCGGAAGATTCAATCGATTTCCCCCTCTTCTGGGAATGGAGACATGGTCAATAGTCCAACATTTTAAAGGGAGTCTTTCACCTAAAATGACCATTATACACCACAAACATGATGATATCCATTACATTCCCCATCTTATAATCTTACCTTTCATATTGCTGTCCGTCGCCTATTCTCTCTTAAAAACAATTTTATTCCATATGCTAATCAGGTTCTGAAGGTGCCCAGGGGCGGCGTTTATGCGGCCGGTGCCCAGGCTCCACGGCGCTGTTCAAATCAAACCCCTCCCCTTTCACCCCTCTGGCCCGCCCTCGGTTCTTGAGATACCATCCTCCAGTCAATGACAGATCCGGCGCCTGCGCCTGCGCACTCCATTACCCACTAGGGCAGAGGCAGCAGAGCGTTTAATCCGCATGCGCCGGCCCGATCTAGCCGGCGGAAGTAAACTGCCAAAATATCGGGATGTACGGGCCGGCGCATGCGCATTAAACGCTCTGCTGCCTCTGCCCTAGTGGGTAATGGAGTGCGCAGGCGCAGGCGCCGGATTTGTCATTGACTGAAGGATGGTATCTCAAGAACCGATTTGATTTGAACAGCGCCGTGGAGCCTGGGCACCGGCCGCATAAACGCCGCCCCTGTGCACCTTCAGAACCTGATTAGCATATGGAATAAAAGTGTTTTTAAGAGAGAATAGGCGACGGACAGCAATATGAAAGGTAAGATTATAATATGGGGAATGTAATGGATATCATCATGTTTGTGGTGTATAATGGTCATTTTAGGTGAAAGACTCCCTTTAAATCCCTTTCAGTATGTTTAAGGTAAAAAAAATGTTTAGAAACCGGCAGATCAATATGCTTTTTTTGCGTATTGTATATCGATGATTATTTAAACGGGTCTTTAAATCAGTGTTTTCCATGTCTAAACTGCATCAATTGTTTCTATATTTGTAAAGGAAAATCTTTTGCACATCCAACTACAGGGATTTAATATTGGATCCGCTTTCACCTAACATTTGATTCTAATTTTGTGATATACAGTCCTGATCAAAAGTTTAAGACCAATTGAAAAATGGCAAAAAAAATCATATTTAGCATGGCTGGATCTTAACAAGCTTCCAAGTAGAGCTTCAACATGCAACCAGAAATGGGAGTGAGACAAAAAAAAAATTGAGCATTCAATTTAATGAAAACAATGAATAAACTGAAACAGTCTGTTTTTCAGCTGATCAAAAGTTTAGGACCACACCTCCAAAGAAAAACTAACCCCCCCCCCCCCCCAAAACAGAAATCCAACTTCCAAA
Source organism: Bufo gargarizans (assembly GCF_014858855.1). NCBI lineage: Eukaryota > Metazoa > Chordata > Amphibia > Anura > Bufonidae > Bufo > Bufo gargarizans. The sequence goes on from NC_058088.1 coordinate 157,073,588, forward strand.
CTTCCAAAAATGAACTCAGTAATGAGTAGCTCCGCCGTTATTGTTTATCACTTAAAAAATTTGTTTCGGCATGCTTGATGCCGCACAAAGGCCATCTACTGTCTGGAACTGTTGTCCATTTTTGTAAACTTCCCTTGTCATCCATCCCCTAAGGTTCTCAATTGGATTTAGATCAGTGGAACACGCAGGCTGGGCCAAAAGAGTGATGTTATTCTCCTGGAAGAAGTCCCTTGTCCTGCGGGCATTGTGTACTGTAGCGTTGTCTTGTTAAAAAACCCAGTCGTTACCACACAGACGAGGCCCTCGGTCATGAGGAATGCTCTTTGCAACATCTGGACATAGCCAGCGGCCGTTTGACGCCGCTGCACTTCCTGAAGCTCCATTGTTCCACTGAAGGAAAAAGCACCCCAGACCATTATGGCGCCCCCTCCACTGTGGCGCGTATAAAACATCTCAGGTGGGATCTGCTTGTCATGCCAGGAACGTTGTAAACCATCAGGACCATCAAGGTAAAAAAAATACTCAGAGAATAACATTTTCTTCCACCTTTGAATGTCCCATGTTTGGTGCTCTCTTGCAATGTCCAAACGAGCAGTTCTGTGGCATTCAAGGAGACAAGGTCTTTGAAGACGTTTTTTGTTTTTGAAGCCCTTCAGTCTCAGGTGCCGTCTGATGGTTATGGGGCTGCAGTCAGCACTAGTAAGGGCCTTAATTTGGGTCGAGGATCGTCCAGTGTCTTGACGGACAGCCAATTGGATCGTCCGGATCAGTGCTGATGAAATTTTTTGGGGTCTTCCACTTGACTTTTTTGTTCCATAACCCTCAGGATCATTTAAGAAATTCCAAATGACTGTCTTACTGCGTCCCACCTCAGCAGCGATGGCACGCTTTTTTAATATGACCGTCAGTACAGTAGGAAGGGATGGAGCCCGTTAGAGGGTCCGCACCCTTGGTAGAGACACTAACAGCGCAACTGAACGACCAGGTAAGTATCGGATATAAACTTTTCTTTATTCAAGGTAGACAACGCGTTTCGGAGCAAACAGTGCTTTTTTTTTTCAAGTCTGGTGTTCCGTGGCTTATGATTGTTGGTACGTCCTACTTGGCCCGATGCCGGGCATGACCGGCATCGTCCGAAGTAGGACGCACCAACAATAGAAAAATATCACCAATAGGGATGAGCGAACTCGAACTGTATAGTTCGGGTTCGTACCGAATTTTGGGGTGTCCGTGACACGGACCCGAACCCGGACATTTTCGTAAAAGTCCGGGTTCGGGTTCGGTGTTCGTCGCTTTCTTCGCGCTTTTGTGACGCTTTCTTGGCGCTTTTTGAAAGGCTGCAAAGCAGCCAATCAACAAGCGTCATACTACTTGCCCCAAGAGGCCATCACAGCCATGCCTACTATTGGCATGGCTGTGATTGGCCAGAGCACCATGTGACCCAGCCTCTATTTAAGCTGGAGTCACATAGCGCCGCCCGTCACTCTGCTCTGATTAGCGTAGGGAGAGGTTGCGGCTGCGACAGTAGGGCGAGATTAGGCAGATTAACTCCTCCAAAGGACTTGATTAACTGATCGATCTGCAGCTGTGGATCATTGAGCTGCTGATCCTCAATTGCTCACTGTTTTTAGGCTGCACAGACCGTTTGTCAGTCACATTTTTCTGGGGTGATCGGCGGCCATTTTGTGTCTTGTGGTGCGCCAGCACAAGCTGCGACCAAGTGCATTTAACCCTCAATGGTGTGGTTGTTTTTTGGCTAAAGCCTACATCAGGGTGAAGCTGTCACACCAAGTGCATTTAACCAGCAATAGTCTGTTCATTTTTTGGCCATATACAAAATCAGGGGCAAGCTGCGCCTGTCACCAAGTGCATTTAACCCTCAATGGTGTGGTTGTTTTTTGGCTAAAGCCTACATCAGGGTGAAGCTGTCACACCAAGTGCATTTAACCAGCAATAGTCTGTTCATTTTTTGGCCATATACTAAATCAGGGGCAAGCTGCGCCTGTCACCAAGTGCATTTAACCCTCAATGGTGTGGTTGTTTTTTGGCTAAAGCCTACATCAGGGTGAAGCTGTCACACCAAGTGCATTTAACCAGCAATAGTCTGTTTATTTTTTGGCCATATCCCAGTCTAATTCTGTCACTAAATCCATACCGGTCACCCAGCGCCTAAATACTAGGCCTCAAATTTATATCCAGCTAAATCTGTCCCTAGTGCTGTAGCTGGGCGAGTTATTTAGTGTCCGTTCAAGCACATTTCTTGTTCTGGGTTGAAATACAATTCCCAATTTAGCAATTTCATAATTTAGTGGTTTCTGCTATATCAGAGCTATTTGAAATCTATCCCTAAAAGGGTATATAATATTCAAGGTGCACATTGGGTCATTCAGAATAACTTCACACACACCCGCTACTGTGTATTTCCAAGTCTAATTCTGGCACTAAACCCATACCTGTCACCCAGCGCCTAAATACTAGGCCTCAAATTTATATCCCGCTAAATCTGTCCTTAGTGCTGTAGCTGGGCGAGTTATTTAGTGTCCGTTCAAGCACATTTCTTGTTCTGGGTTGAAATACAATTCCCAATTTAGCAATTTCATAATTTAGTGGTTTCTGCTATATCAGAGCTATTTGAAATCTATCCCTAAAAGGGTATATAATATTCAAGGTGCACATTGGGTCATTCAGAATAACTTCACACACACCCGCTACTGTGTATTTCCAAGTCTAATTCTGGCACTAAACCCATACCTGTCACCCAGCGCCTAAATACTAGGCCTCAAATTTATATCCCGCTAAATCTGTCCTTAGTGCTGTAGCTGGGCGAGTTATTTAGTGTCCGTTCAAGCACATTTCTTGTTCTGGGTTGAAATACAATTCCCAATTTAGCAATTTCATAATTTAGTGGTTTCTGCTATATCAGAGCTATTTGAAATCTATCCCTAAAAGGGTATATAATATTCAAGGTGCACATTGGGTCATTCAGAATAACTTCACACACACCCGCTACTGTGTATTTCCAAGTCTAATTCTGGCACTAAACCCATACCTGTCACCCAGCGCCTAAATACTAGGCCTCAAATTTATATCCCGCTAAATCTGTCCTTAGTGCTGTAGCTGGGCGAGTTATTTAGTGTCCGTTCAAGCACATTTCTTGTTCTGGGTTGAAATACAATTCCCAATTTAGCAATTTCATAATTTAGTGGTTTCTGCTATATCAGAGCTATTTGAAATCTATCCCTAAAAGGGTATATAATATTCAAGGTGCACATTGGGTCATTCAGAATAACTTCACACACACCCGCTACTGTGTATTTCCAAGTCTAATTCTGGCACTAAACCCATACCTGTCACCCAGCGCCTAAATACTAGGCCTCAAATTTATATCCCGCTAAATCTGTCCTTAGTGCTGTAGCTGGGCGAGTTATTTAGTGTCCGTTCAAGCACATTTCTTGTTCTGGGTTGAAATACAATTCCCAATTTAGCAATTTCATAATTTAGTGGTTTCTGCTATATCAGAGCTATTTGAAATCTATCCCTAAAAGGGTATATAATATTCAAGGTGCACATTGGGTCATTCAGAATAACTTCACACACACCCGCTACTGTGTATTTCCAAGTCTAATTCTGTCACTAAACCCATACCTGTCACCCAGCGCCTAAATACTAGGCCTCAAATTTATATCCCGCTAAATCTGTCCTTAGTGCTGTAGCTGGGACGAGTTATTTAGTGTCCGTTCAAGCACATTTCTTGTTCTGGGTTGAAATACAATTCCCAATTTAGCAATTTCATAATTTAGTGGTTTCTGCTATATCAGAGCTATTTGAAATCTATCCCTAAAAGGGTATATAATATTCAAGGTGCACATTGGGTCATTCAGAATAACTTCACACACACCCGCTACTGTGTATTTCCAAGTCTAATTCTGGCACTAAACCCATACCTGTCACCCAGCGCCTAAATACTAGGCCTCAAATTTATATCCCGCTAAATCTGTCCTTAGTGCTGTAGCTGGGCGAGTTATTTAGTGTCCGTTCAAGCACATTTCTTGTTCTGGGTTGAAATACAATTCCCAATTTAGCAATTTCATAATTTAGTGGTTTCTGCTATATCAGAGCTATTTGAAATCTATCCCTAAAAGGGTATATAATATTCAAGGTGCACATTGGGTCATTCAGAATAACTTCACACACACCCGCTACTGTGTATTTCCAAGTCTAATTCTGGCACTAAACCCATACCTGTCACCCAGCGCCTAAATACTAGGTCTCAAATTTATATCCCGCTAAATCTGTCCTTAGTGCTGTAGCTGGGCGAGTTATTTAGTGTCCGTTCAAGCACATTTCTTGTTCTGGGTTGAAATACAATTCCCAATTTAGCAATTTCATAATTTAGTGGTTTCTGCTATATCAGAGCTATTTGAAATCTATCCCTAAAAGGGTATATAATATTCAAGGTGCACATTGGGTCATTCAGAATAACTTCACACACACCCGCTACTGTGTATTTCCAAGTCTAATTCTGGCACTAAACCCATACCTGTCACCCAGCGCCTAAATACTAGGCCTCAAATTTATATCCCGCTAAATCTGTCCTTAGTGCTGTAGCTGGGCGAGTTATTTAGTGTCCGTTCAAGCACATTTCTTGTTCTGGGTTGAAATACAATTCCCAATTTAGCAATTTCATAATTTAGTGGTTTCTGCTATATCAGAGCTATTTGAAATCTATCCCTAAAAGGGTATATAATATTCAAGGTGCACATAGGGTCATTCAGAATAACTTCACACACACGCTTCTGTGCATTTCCAAGTCTAATTCTGTCACTAAATCCATACCGGTCACCCAGCGCCTAAATACTAGGCCTCAAATTTATATCCAGCTAAATCTGTCCCTAGTGCTGTAGCTGGGCGAGTTATTTAGTGTCCGTTCAAGCACATTTCTTGTTCTGGGTTGAAATACAATTCCCAATTTAGCAATTTCATAATTTAGTGGTTTCTGCTATATCAGAGCTATTTGAAATCTATCCCTAAAAGGGTATATAATATTCAAGGTGCACATAGGGTCATTCAGAATAACTTCACACACCCGCTACTGTGCATTTCCAAATCTAATTCTGTCACTAAACCCATACCTGTCACCCAGCGCCTAAATACTAGGCCTCAAATTTATATCCCGCTAAATCTCTCGTTACCGCTGTCCTGTTGTGGCTGGGAAAGTTATTTAGTGTCCGTCAAAGCACATTTTTTGTTCTGGGTTGAAATACAATTGCCAATTTAGCAATTTCATAATTTAGTCGTTTCTGCTATATCAGAGCTATTTGAAATCTATCCCTAAAAGGGTAGATCATATTGAAGGTGCACATAGGGTCATTCAGAATAACTTCACACACACGCTTCTGTGCATTTCCAAGTCTAATTCTGTCACTAAATCCATACCGGTCACCCAGCGCCTAAATACTAGGCCTCAAATTTATATCCCGCTGAATTTGAATACAATACATTGGGCCAAATAATATATTTGTTGTTGTGGTGAACCATAACAATGAGAAAAACATCTAGTAAGGGACGCGGACGTGGACATGGTCGTGGTGGTGTTAGTGGACCCTCTGGTGCTGGGAGAGGACGTGGCCGTTCTGCCACATCCACACGTCCTAGTGTACAAACTACCTCAGGTCCCAGTAGCCGCCAGAATTTACAGCGATATATGGTGGGGCCCAATGCCGTTCTAAGGATGGTAAGGCCTGAGCAGGTACAGGCATTAGTCAATTGGGTGGCCGACAGTGGATCCAGCACGTTCACATTATCTCCCACCCAGTCTTCTGCAGAAAGCGCACAGATGGCGCCTGAAAACCAACCCCATCAGTCTGTCACATCACCCCCATGCATACCAGGGAAACTGTCTCAGCCTCAAGTTATGCAGCAGTCTCTTATGCTGTTTGAAGACTCCGCTGGCAGGGTTTCCCAAGGGCATCCACCTAGCCCTTCCCCAGCGGTGAAAGACATAGAATGCACTGACGCACAACCACTTATGTTTCCTGATGATGAGGACATGGGAATACCACCTCAGCATGTCTCTGATGATGACGAAACACAGGTGCCAACTGCTGCGTCTTTCTGCAGTGTGCAGACTGAACAGGAGGTCAGGGATCAAGACTGGGTGGAAGACGATGCAGGGGACGATGAGGTCCTAGACCCCACATGGAATGAAGGTCGTGCCACTGACTTTCACAGTTCGGAGGAAGAGGCAGTGGTGAGACCGAGCCAACAGCGTAGCAAAAGAGGGAGCAGTGGGCAAAAGCAGAACACCCGCCGCCAAGAGACTCCGCCTGCTACTGACCGCCGCCATCTGGGACCGAGCACCCCAAAGGCAGCTTCAAGGAGTTCCCTGGCATGGCACTTCTTCAAACAATGTGCTGACGACAAGACCCGAGTGGTTTGCACGCTGTGCCATCAGAGCCTGAAGCGAGGCATTAACGTTCTGAACCTGAGCACAACCTGCATGACCAGGCACCTGCATGCAAAGCATGAACTGCAGTGGAGTAAACACCTTAAAACCAAGGAAGTCACTCAGGCTCCCCCTGCTACCTCTTCTGCTGCTGCCGCCTCGGCCTATTCTGCTGCTGCCGCCTCGGCCTCTTCCTCCGCCTCTGGAGGAACGTTGGCACCTGCCGCCCAGCAAACAGGGGATGTACCACCAACACCACCACCACCACCTCCGTCACCAAGCGTCTCAACCATGTCACACGCCAGCGTTCAGCTCTCCATCTCACAAACATTTGATAGAAAGCGTAAATTCCCACCTAGCCACCCTCGATCCCTGGCCCTGAATGCCAGCATTTCTAAACTACTGGCCTATGAAATGCTGTCATTTAGGCTGGTGGACACAGACAGCTTCAAACAGCTCATGTCGCTTGCTGTCCCACAGTATGTTGTTCCCAGCCGGCACTACTTCTCCAAGAGAGCCGTGCCTTCCCTGCACAACCAAGTATCCGATAAAATCAAGTGTGCACTGCGCAACGCCATCTGTGGCAAGGTCCACCTAACCACAGATACGTGGACCAGTAAGCACGGCCAGGGACGCTATATCTCCCTAACTGCACACTGGGTAAATGTAGTGGCAGCTGGGCCCCAGGCGGAGAGCTGTTTGGCGCACGTCCTTCCGCCGCCAAGGATCGCAGGGCAACATTCTTTGCCTCCTGTTGCCACCTCCTCCTTCTCGGCTTCCTCCTCCTCTTCTTCCACCTGCTCATCCAGTCAGCCACACACCTTCACCACCAACTTCAGCACAGCCCGGGGTAAACGTCAGCAGGCCATTCTGAAACTCATATGTTTGGGGGACAGGCCCCACACCGCACAGGAGTTGTGGCGGGGTATAGAACAACAGACCGACGAGTGGTTGCTGCCGGTGAGCCTCAAGCCCGGCCTGGTGGTGTGTGATAATGGGCGAAATCTCGTTGCAGCTCTGGGACTAGCCAATTTGACGCACATCCCTTGCTTGGCGCATGTGCTGAATTTGGTGGTGCAGAAGTTCATTCACAACTACCCCGACATGTCAGAGCTGCTGCATAAAGTGCGGGCCGTCTGTTCGCGCTTCCGGCGTTCACATCCTGCTGCTGCTCGCCTGTCTGCGCTACAGCGTAACTTCGGCCTTCCCGCTCACCGCCTCATATGCGACGTGCCCACCAGGTGGAACTCCACCTTGCACATGCTGGACAGACTGTGCGAGCAGCAGCAGGCCATAGTGGAGTTTCAGCTGCAGCACGCACGGGTCAGTCGCACTACAGAACAGCACCACTTCACCACCAATGACTGGGCCTCCATGCGAGACCTGTGTGCCCTGTTGCGCTGTTTCGAGTACTCCACCAACATGGCCAGTGGCGATGACACCGTTATCAGCGTTACAATACCACTTCTATGTCTCCTTGAGAAAACACTTAGGGCGATGATGGAAGAGGAGGTGGCCCAGGAGGAGGAGGAGGAGGAGGAGGAAGAGGGGTCATTTTTAGCACTTTCAGGCCAGTCTCTTCGAAGTGACTCAGAGGGAGGTTTTTGGCAACAGCAGAGGCCAGGTACAAATGTGGCCAGCCAGGGCCCACTACTGGAGGACGAGGAGGACGAGGATGAGGAGGAGGTGGAGGAGGATGAGGATGAAGCATGGTCACAGCGGGGTGGCACCCAACGCAGCTCGGGTCCATCACTGGTGCGTGGCTGGGGGGAAAGGCAGGACGATGACGATACGCCTCCCACAGAGGACAGCTTGTCCTTATCCCTGGGCAGCCTGGCACACATGAGCGACTACATGCTGCAGTGCCTGCGCAACGACAGCAGAGTTGCCCACATTTTAACCTGTGCGGACTACTGGGTTGCCACCCTGCTGGATCCACGCTACAAAGACAATGTGCCCACCTTACTTCCTGCACTGGAGCGTGATAGGAAGATGCGCGAGTACAAGCGCACGTTGGTAGACGCGCTACTGAGAGCATTCCCAAATGTCACAGGGGAACAAGTGGAAGCCCAAGGCCAAGGCAGAGGAGGAGCAAGAGGTCGCCAAGGCAGCTGTGTCACGGCCAGCTCCTCTGAGGGCAGGGTTAGCATGGCAGAGATGTGGAAAACTTTTGTCAACACGCCACAGCTAACTGCACCACCACCTGATACGCAACGTGTTAGCAGGAGGCAACATTTCACTAACATGGTGGAACAGTACGTGTGCACACCCCTCCACGTACTGACTGATGGTTCGGCCCCATTCAACTTCTGGGTCTCTAAATTGTCCACGTGGCCAGAGCTAGCCTTTTATGCCTTGGAGGTGCTGGCCTGCCCGGCAGCCAGCGTTTTGTCTGAACGTGTATTCAGCACGGCAGGGGGCGTCATTACAGACAAACGCAGCCGCCTGTCTACAGCCAATGTGGACAAGCTGACGTTCATAAAAATGAACCAGGCATGGATCCCACAGGACCTGTCCGTCCCTTGTCCAGATTAGACATTAACTACCTCCCCATAACCATATATTATTGGACTCCAGGGCACTTCCTCATTCAATCCTATTTTTATTTTCATTTTACCATTATATTGCGATGCTACCCAAAGTTGAATGAACCTCTCCTCTGCCTGTGTGCTAGGCCTAAATATATGCCAATGGACTGTTGCAGTGGTGGCTGACATGAAGCCTGATTCTCTGCTATGACATGCAGACTAATTCTCTGCTGACATGAAGCCAGATTGTCTGTTACGGGACCTCTCTCCTCTGCCTGTGTGCTAGGCCTAAATATATGCCAATGGACTGTTGCAGTGGTGGCTGACGTGAAGCCTGATTCTCTGCTATGACATGCAGACTGATTCTCTGCTGACATGAAGCCAGATCCTCTGTTACGGGACCTCTCTCCTCTGCCTGTGTGTGTGCTGGGCCTAAATATATGCCAATGGACTGTTGCAGTGGTGGCTGACGTGAAGCCTCATTCTCTGCTATGACATGCAGACTAATTCTCTGCTGACATGAAGACAGATTCTCTGTTACGGGACCTCCCTCCTCTGCCTGGGTGCTGGGCCTAAATATATGCCAATGGACTGTTGCAGTGGTGGGTGACGTGAAGCCTCATTCTCTGCTATGACATGCAGACTAATTCTCTGCTGACATGAAGCCAGATTGTCTGTTACGGGACCTCTCTCCTCTGCCTGTGTGTGTGCTGGGCCTAAATATATGCCAATGGACTGTTGCAGTGGTGGCTGACGTGAAGCCTCATTCTCTGCTATGACATGCAGACTAATTCTCTGCTGACATGAAGACAGATTCTCTGTTACGGGACCTCTCTCCTCTGCCTGGGTGCCGGGGCCTAAATATCTGAGAATGGACTGTTCCAGTGGTGGGTGACGGGAAGCCAGATTCTCTGCTATGGAACCTCTCTCCAATTGATTTTGGTTAATTTTTATTTATTTAATTTTTAATTTAATTAATTTCCCTATCCACATTTGTTTGCAGGGGATTTACCTACATGTTGCTGCCTTTTGCAGCCCTCTAGCTCTTTCCTGGGCTGTTTTACAGCCTTTTTAGTGCCGAAAAGTTCGGGTCCCCATTGACTTCAATGGGGTTCGGGTTCGGGACGAAGTTCGGATCGGGTTCGGATCCCGAACCCGAACATTTCCGGGATGTTCGGCCGAACTTCTCGAACCCGAACATCCAGGTGTTCGCTCAACTCTAATCACCAACAATAGAAAAACATCTTTTGTAATATACTATTAGCCCAAGAGGTAGAAAATGTAAGATGAGGGTAAGAAAGTCATCGAATCCTAGACATGACCTGAGCAGGGCGCTTGGCTATGTTCAGTTTTGGTGTTTTGTTATAGAGATAAGTGTGGGCCCCAGAGGTGGGACCCGCACCTAACTGACATTGGTGGTATTTTGTAGCAACATGTAACCAATGTCTAAGATTACACAACCCCTTTAATACTTAATTTTTATTTTATTTTTTTCCTCCTTTGCTTCCAAGATCACTGCACAGTGTTTCCTATGGAGCCCCTGTCTGTAGCCGGGCTCGATAGGAAACTAGTAAAATCATTATAGACTCCAATGCTAGTTAACTACAAAAAGCTTATAGGGGTCCGAAAATGCAAACAAAAGTTTCCCAATTTTTTTTTTCCAGTATCAAAACGCAAGAAAAACTATACATATGTGGTATTCACCAGATTTATACTGACCTGGAGAATCAAGATCCCAAGTGATAAAAAAAACGATAAAACTGTGGCAAATTTTTTACCACTTCTCACTACATTTTATGCAACATTAAATGGCTGCATTGCAGTTTGTTCTGCTAAAAACAATCCCCCATACAGCTATGTGAACGGAAAAAAAAAAGGGGTTAAAATAAAACCTTTGAGAAAAAAAGTTTTTTCTTTGCATCACCATTTTCTGACAGCCATAACTTTTTCATATTTCTTTATGAGGGCTTTTTTGTGGGTGAGCTGTAGTTTTTATTGGTACCATTTTTGGGGTGCATGCAATTTTTTTAAAACATTGTTAGGGCCCATGCACACAACCGTATGCCCTCCGGGACATGCAGTCAGTGAGCGAGCCATATGTCCCGGAGCGGCATTGATCGTGTGCACAGGAGTGCACAGCATCATAGGTTATGTGCGCGTTGTATTGGGCACGAGACAACTGTCCCATAATCATACGTTTTAGTAATCTTAGGAAGCTGTGCGCTCCTGTGCACGCGATCAATGCCGGTACAGGACATATTGCCCGCTCAAGGACCCAATGTCTCAGAGGGCATGGGCCCTTATTAAAAAAAAAAAATTGTGCATGTTATGGCGGGAAAACTGTGTTTTTAGTATTTTTATATTTTAATAGTAATTGTTTTTCCCCCCGTTTATTTATCTTTATATAAAACATTGGGAAGGGGGGGGGGGGGGTGATACTGTCTATAGCTTGCAGTACATGGCAGCCTCCCCTTTCTGCCCGCTTTTCCGCCATGTACTAGTGCTTATTATGGCACATATAAGCGCACACCCTCTGCATATATAAGAGTAACAAAATAAGCAGTGGTAGATGGCAGAACATCAAGCAGGGGGGCACAGACAGGGGCCAAGGGGGCACAGACAAGGGCCAGGGAGGCACACACAGGGGCCAGGGGCGCAGACAAATGCCGGGGGGAACAGATAAGGGCCAAGGGCACAGACAAGGGCCAGGGGGGCACAGATAAGGGCCAGGGGCACAGACAAGGGTCAGGGAGGGGGCACAGATAAGGGCCAGGGCCCAGGGACGCAGACAGGGGCCAGGGAGGTGTAGACAGGGTTCAGGGTAATTATTTACAATTGGTCACTAGGACCAGTGGTTGTCTCTAGGTTGACACGTGTTATTTGAAGTATCTAAAAATTAACATTTATTGTTTATCATTAAAATTACTAACTAGAACTAACGTAATTTTAAAACTATCAGCCGTGTCTGCACTACCACTAGTGATAGTCTGAATACAGCTGTGAGGCTACTGGAGGACAAAAATTCACTTAAAGCTGCCTGGCTCACTCCTCTATCTCCACACAGAATCTACCGTGCTCTGTTTAGTGCACACTGTTTGTGTCACAGTACGCTATCCAAGGATAGTGAATGCCTTCCTAGCGCTCACTCTTTGCTCATTAGTATATCACAACTATTGCTTTGCAGGACACTAGCTGGCTAAAATTTAAGGTATATCACTCTCTGCCCCCCGACATGTTTCACCAAACACTTGGCGTCTTCAGAGGTTTGGGCAGTGAAAAGTCTTTCAATGGAACATTGCCCTGGCAGTAGCGCCAGTCCAATCACAGCGCAGAGCGTCACAGCCAGGAAGAAGGAACGTCCATTGAGAAAAAGGGCAGTCTCTTCCTCTCTACTCCGATAGTAGTAATTATCATACAGTGCGGGAGACGGTAACGGGGGCCACAGCAGGCGAACAGAGCGGCGCCCAGATATAATAGTAAGTGCAGGGAGATCTCTGTGCACCGCTCTACATGTCCTGCTACTTAGTTAACAAAGTCCAGACCCATGAAAGGTCTTAGTCTTTAAATAATCTGACTGACACGCTGCTGGGCGCCAGGCCCCGAAGCAGCCACTTCCTCGGTAGTTACGCCACTGGATTACATAGAGAAGAAACAGAGATATCTTGCTTCCTACGTTTACAACTTGAGATTAGTGAATCATAATTGACCGTAATATTTAAATATTAATATTTCAGATTAATTTCTCATAATGGCATCAGTCATTTTTAGATCAGAAGACAAGAAAGATGAAGGAAGAAAATCGTATGATCCCAACAGTGTGTGTATACAAACCGGCATGAATTTGCTGCCAAAAAAGTGAATATTTTATGGCCAAATTTTTTTTAGGTAAAAAATCCTACAGTGCAGTTTGTTTTTAAATATGTTGTTTGCTACCACCAGCAGCCATGTGTTCAATCATAGCAATATATGTCACCGTCTCTTTCAGATTACTAAAGCCGTCTTGGTTTTAAAGAATTTGAAATGAGTTGCATAGAATTCAAAAAAAATATTTAAAAAAAATGTCATCCACAAATTTTTAAGTGGATTGAAGCACTTTTGATTGGGTAAAATTTATTTGAACCCAAACAGAATCACCCCATTGATGCAGCTGAATGGAATCCAAATCAAATTTCAAGTTTTGAAATGTGTTCATCACTAAATAAAATCCTTGCATTACTGAATACTGCACTCAGTAATTTGACTTATAAGTATTCTGTTTACACTCAGGGAACGCTAATTTTTAGGATTTACATCCCACATTGTACATTGACTGCATCTTACAAATTCTATAGTTTAGTATTAAATACTGAAGTCAAGGGTGACTTAAAGGGGTTGTCTGAGATAGCTAAAATATCAGACAATCTCTACAATGTCATAAAATATAAAACCATCATATACTTACATGTAATATAGAGAAAGGTTGTAGCCAGCTCACCTCATCGTCCTGCACGGCGGTGCACGGGGCGGACTCAAGCCAGTCCCTTGTAAGCAGAAGAAGATAGGAAAAAATGCTCCAGCACCGCGGTGGATAATATGAAAATCCCGGTCTTTATTAACACCACAGAAAATTCAGGTGAGTACAGCAATCGAAGACAAACACTGGTGGTCCCCGGTACCCCGGGGTACCGGGGACCACCAGTGTTTGTCTTCGATTGCTGTACTCACCTGAATTTTCTGTGGTGTTAATAAAGACCGGGATTTTCATATTATCCACCGCAGTGCTGGAGCATTTTTTCCTATCTTCTTCATCATATACTTACCCCTTACTCCAACGTAGTTATCGGCACACTCATTTAGGACTCCTGCAGCTGTTTGTGTACAAACTGCAGTGGCAATGTGCCTGGATATTGCATGTGACCGCTGCAGCCAATCACTGTCCACAGTGGTCCACAGCTGGGGACAGTGTTTGTTTGCAGTGGTGAGGTGCTGAATCCATGCATGTCCATACATATCACCGACTACTGTAATGTGCATAGTGACTGCTGACAAAGCACTGAGGGATTAGGCAAACCTATAGTCAAGGACAAGACAAGATCAGGACAGGAAGAGTTTGAGTGATCCAGTAATTAGTCTAAGGGTCAGGACAGGCAGCTCCTCAGGGTCAATATGACTAGACACTAGAACCTATTGCTCATCATCACAAAGGGGAAATGCTGTAAAACAGATGTGGATCTGTTGTGTCTACTAAACTAATTTGGTTTAGGACTAATCATAAGGGCATTTTGAAGTCAAGGAGGTGGTCCTATTTGGGATTCTTCTTCTTCTACTGACATCCCTCTGGTCCTTCTCTTCCAGCCTAGACAATGTAGGGTGCCTGCCATCACACATTCCCTGGTGCATGAGCCACTCTATCTTTTATTGTGCCTGCCTCCCAGCACAGACTAGAAGTTGATGCACCAGAAAACTGAAAGATAATAGCCAAGTTTGGCTTGTAAACAAATGGGCCCATAGCATAGTCGAGGAGAGTGTGATAAGAAAAGAAAGTGTATTTGAAGGGTGCCTTATTTGGATTCTCGGACAGGTGGGCTGGAAAGGATTGCTTAGGGGTTTCGGAGAACCCTTTTAGATTTTGATTGCCTAGCTCTAGTGATGTATTACACTCAGATGAACATTAGGATTGTTGGGAAGGAAGCGTTGCTTCCTGACACTTGCCTGAAGCGATATCCTCCACAGTATGGGGAGGAGTGATCGCTAATGCTATCGCTCGTTCCCACACAGAATCATATTTTCTGCTGGCAGAAGAGTGTGATTAGACGGCACGATCTGTTGCTGACAATGATTTTTTTACCCTGCATAAAAATTGTGACTGCCCGATAAATGAGCATTTGTTCGTTCACTGTGTAGTCAAAGCAACTTTTACACAGGCAGACCACTGTCGAGCGTTCCTATAAATGCTTGTTAGCTGTTATCTGGTTGACCTTCGTCCAGTGAAATACAGGCCTTAGGATAGGTCATCAATATCAGTTCATGGAGTAGGACTCATAGCAGACTTCCATGGACTTTTGAGAGCATACCAATAGCACAATACCATACATTGTATAGCTGGTGTGCTTGGTATTGCAGCTTGATCCCATTCAATTAAATGAGACTGAGCAGCAAAAAGGCCATATGACTGATGGATGTGACAACAGAGGGCAAGGATGAGGTCACCACACTCAAACATCTGATCAGTAAGGTGTGCGGTGATGTCTCCTCACTAATTTATTATTGATTTTATATTGATAACCTATCTTAAGGATGGATGATCAATCTTTAAAAGCTATGGACTTATGGGGGCAATTTTTTTTTTTTAGTATTGCATTCTACTCAATTTGGGATAAAAAAAAAAACATTTCAATTGGTCTTTAGTAAAAACTTTTTGGCAGTTCAGCAGTTTTTTTCTGTGCAGTTCTGAGTCTCTATTTGCAGAATATTGCTTTCTGCTTACACCGGTAGCCCTTATTTCTGAACTTCTGACCGCTCATAAACACTGATTTATTATTCCAAGTTTGAGAAGAATTGAGCTATAATGCGTGTGACTGAGATTTCTCTGTTCTCATACAAAGGAAGACTTTCATTTGGTAGGCGATGAGAACAGACAATGTTCGCGGCCAAAAATGGCTGATGTCATTATGTTGTAAAGGCTTATATTAGATTCTGATATATCTGAGTCAGCATTTGCAGCTCCTTCAGCAGACATGTCTGTGGAACCTTACACACCACAAGAAAAACATATTCATATAGCATTTCCTCATTTGGAACTAAAGCCTTGGCTTTCTTCCATATGGCATACATCCTTCCCTTGTCTAGCACATGTTTTTTCGTTTGTAGTAATGCTGTAATCAAGGATGTTTCACAGCATATTAAGATAATCTCCATCCCAGTACAATTAGCCTGTGATGTCAGTCACAGACTTGGAATCCCCCTCTGGAATGTTGGATTTCCCTAGCGCTTCGCCTCTGTATTTCCGTAACTCCCACCATTGTCTCAAAGGCTACCATTTTGTACATGAGTCAGCGAGTCATACGATTCCTATCTGCATGGCTTTGACTCTCCTGTGTGGGATGAGGACAATGATATTCCGGATGGAGGGTGGACTGGAGCTATGAAATTAAGATCTATTTGTTTCCATTGCCAGAGGTTCTGTTTTACTGGAATCCTTTGGTAACCTAGAGGTTACTGGAATTTGGCATGTTCAGACAACATGAGATCATATTTTTGGAAACCTAAGTGTGAAATGATTGCATTGTTCATCAGAGAACCATGTTCAGAGCAGCTCCGGTCAAGGAATAAAATACTTTTACACTGTGTACACTGTGTTACAGTGAAGGCTATACTATACAATATGAAAACAGACAGCATCTTACAATTAGACTCCTCCTGAATATGGTAGGGACTGCTTTAATGTTATGTTTTATCTAAGTGTGACCTGCATCTGGGAACCTTCTTTTACAATTATGGGTCCAGAGCAGAATTCTAATTGTTGATGACCAAAATATATTGAGCACCGAGCTCTTAATGCAGCAGTAATGATACTGTAGGAGTAGTACTCACAGTGGGAGCCCTCGTTCTGACGGTCTATGGGCCATACATTGTGGGGAGGGTGCACCCTGGTTCCCTCGGGTCACACCCCGGGTTTGAGATCTCCTGTCTGATGTTGGTTGAAGTGCCCTTGGTGTCAATGAGTGCTGGGGTGCAAGGAAGGGTTCCCTGATGGAGTAAGTGTTACTGCAGACAATGATGAGGGCAACTGGGCCATGACTACATAATACTGGACCTGGTCGATGCTATATTCTCACACTTTCCTACTTTTCAGAAATATATTAGGAGAAATCATGGGAGGTGAGCTGAGAACATTTTCAGACAAAGGACTTTCCTGTTAATACATACGTGAGATATCTATCATAAGTAGTGCACATGAACCATTTAGAAGACATGGGAAATTATGGGAGAGATTTATCACAACTGGTGTAAAGGAAAGGTGATTTAGCTGCCCAAAGCAACCAAAGGAGCTCTGAACATTGAAACGTGGAATGTGATTGGTTGCTGTAAGTAACTAAGCCAGTTTTTCTTTACACCAGTTTCGATAAATCTCCCCTTAGTCTTTATACATGGCAGAAAAACTATAAACGTCTGAGACCAGTGATTGGCTTCAGTGGTCACATGTGATATCTCCATGGCAGCCGGGTGAACAAAACCTAGTGGGCAGAACAGGAACAAGCGCTCTCTCCCCAAGGAGAGATATTACCCCCCAAATCTTGATTTAGGCCTCTAACCCAGTTAAGCCAGTACTCTCTGCTCTGCACTGATGAGGAGAAATCACCCCAAAACAGCTTTCTGCAGATGAGATGCTGGCTTATTTAATATCCGAGTTATGTCTCAAGGCCAATTTAAAGGTTCGAACATTGACTTATAGGATAGCTGCCTTACATCTGGTGGCATTAGAGGGAGAGCTTGTTAAGAGCTGATTTGCATCCCTTTCTACCCATAGTAACATAAACTGATTTTAGCCACAGTGCAGCTTTAAAGGGGTTGTCTTCCTTCAGTAAATGGCATTTATTATGTAGAGGAAATTAATAGAAGCCACTTACTAATGTATTCTTATTATCCATATTTCCTCCTTTGATGGCTGGATTCAATTTTCTATCGCGTTATACACTGCTAGTTCCCATGGTTACGACCACCGTGCAATCCATCAGTGGTGGTCGTGCTTGCACACTATAGGAAAAAGCACTGGCCTATTTGGTGGCCCAGACTGTGGCTGGTGCTTTTTCCTATAGTGTGCAAGCACAACCACCACTGATCGATTGCAGGGTGATCATAACCATGGTGTATAATGTGATGGAAAAATGAATCCAGTCAGCAAAGGAGGAAATATGGGTACTAACAATACATTAGTAAGTGCCTTGTATTAACTTTCTCTACATGATAAATGCTATTTACTGAAGTGAAACAAACCCTTTAATCATTTTTTTCTGCCATGGTATTATTTAAAACATTTTTTTAACTAAAATAAAAAAAGGAACTAATGAGAAGAGAATATAAATATATTTTTACATTTTAAGGGGGTAAATGCTGACCATATCTATGGCATATGCCGATACAACCTTTTTATAAAATAAATATCTTTAGACGGCTCACTAAGATAATGTGGACACAGTAGCGCTGAGTCTGAGTACACTCACAGATCTGGTGCTGCAGACCAGGCTCGGACTGGACCACGGGGTACAGGTGAATCCTCGGAGGGCCCCTGAGCAAGATGGGCCCCTAGGCTCCCACCCCCTGCACAAGTGGCACATAACACAGTAGACTTACTGCACTACATACATACATTCAATGTACAGCACCTCAGCCAGCCTATGTTCATCTAAGACACTTAATAGATTATTAAACAAACTCCCCAGTTTATTATTATAGACACGATCAGAGCTGAGATGACTTCTAGATATAGAGGAAAGCTAGCTAGTGTTCTCTTATCAGCAGGACCTACCTTCTCAAACTTGCTGCATGCACCCCCATATTCAGTCATCTGGTGGCATCTTGGTACTGTGTGACCAGCCAGGTAATATTTGAATGTATCTGTACGATGGGCCCCCAAAATAAATTTTACTGGTGGGCCCAAGGCACTCCAGTTCGACACTGCTGCAGACTGAGGCCTCATGCACACAACCATTGTTCGGCCGTGTCCGTATTGCAGGTCCGCAATATGCAGGTACAGGCGGTGTGCAACCCGCATCACGGATACGGACCCATTCACTTGAATGGGTCCTTAATCCAGAAGGTCGGTGCGGAACGGAGGCACGGATGCTCTACGGAGTGCACTACTTTTTTGCGGTGCGGACCGTCGGAGCCGGATCATGGACCCCATTCAAGTGAATGGGTCTGCGTCTGCACGCGGCGGCCCTACGGTCGGTGCCCGTGCATTGCGGACTGCAATTTGCAGTCTTGTGCATGAGGCCTTAAACAAATGCAATATCCAAAAAATGTGAGGTGCTCCAGGGATAGTCCGGCCACAGTAATTGGAGTCAGCTTAATAATAAAAATTCTCTAATCAAAAAGGCAGAACACACATGATCGATGGTATAATCAATAATCAACGATAATAAAAACACAGTACATAGCAGTCCAGGCCAGATAAAGTATAATACAGTATACCCCAGCAGTGGACCCAAAACTAAGTTCAGTTATAAACGGTCTTTATAAAGTGAAAGGTCATTAATACATGCGCCATGTGGAGAACGTCTGACCCCGTGGACAATAGTCTACATATGGTGTAAAGAGATCCGCACTTCTTTGTAAAGAGAAGTTTTCTAGCAGCGAGATTGACAGACATGAAACTCGTCAGCTGCCTGACAGCAGATGCATTGTCTGTACCCCAGTATCAGTGGCCAAAAAATCAGTTTAAACATTGACATGCTGGGAATTGTCATTAATTGGTTGACATCTGGGCAAAGCTGCATTTACTGTGTTTTGTGCCATTGCTTTATGATAGGTGACAGGATTGCTCCTTCTGGTCTTTTGTAATGCCAATGACACCATGACAAAAACTCTTTTACTGTTGGTAGTCGGCCATGAACTTCTGTCGCCACATGGCAGTTCACAAACTGACAGATGTAGAAGGACAGCAACTGAATACAGATCATCACACAGACTGTATCAATTACAGCAAGGGGGAATCTCATTTAGTTAATGGCCTCTAATTCATGAATAACCTATGGATGCAATGGTGTTTTTGAAAATACCACAAGTAGGTTTCAGGCTTTTCCTATCTAATGTGTAGAACACGTACAGTAAAATATATCTCCGATACATAGGAACATAGCTTATGAGGCTGAAAAAGACATACAAGTCCCATCCAGCATCTTAATTTAAAAAGTTGATCCAGAGGAAACCAAAATTAGGGAAAAAACAATCCTTCCTCAGGCGGACGGCTCCATAGTCTAACTGCTCTTACAGTAAAGCATCCCCCAGGTTGGTATAGAAACCTTCTTTCCTCTAGATGTACAGGATGTCAACTTGTTACTGTCACAGTCGTCGGTATAAATAGGTAATGGGAGCGATGTCTGTATTGATATATAGCTAACTGGTCACCCCTCAGCTATTTTTCTAAACAAAATAACCCAAATTTTGATAATCTTTTTGAGTACTGTAATCTTTTTGAACCTACGTAAGCTCTACTATGACTTTCTTGTTCACAGCCAAGAACTGTACACAATACTCCATGTGTGGTCTGACTAAGGATTTGTAAAGTGGCAGGACTATGATCTCGTCATCTGCATTTATGCCCCTTTGGATCCACAATCTTATTAGCCTTGGCAGGAGCTGCCTGACTCTGGTTGCTACAGTTCAACAGATTGACCAAGATTACATAAATAGAGGCACAGGACAGGTATGGTGTAAAATAACTAAATAAAGATTCCTTGAATGGACAATCTCTTTAGTGCTACCAATCTAGTCTTCCTCACGCCAAGACAATGTGCCCAGTGCTGCCAATCAATGGCCCCGACAGTGTACCTTTGAGGCCATTTATTGGCTGCAGCAGTCATGTGTTGTAATGTCAGTGCTGCAGCCCTGTGAAGACCGGGTGGAAGGACCTGCATGATAGGGCGGGAGCAGTGGGTGATTCAGCATATAAGTAATGATTGTTTTTGTTATTTTAACCATGCTAAGATGGATTCAATTTTGTCAGCCCAGACAATTTGTCTTGAATTTCATTAAAATTCTGCTTCCCAATCATTTGTTATTCACATTGGGTTAATTGCTCAAAATGGTCTCTGCCATTTTAAAAATCAGAAAGTAGTCACACGAACAGATGTTGCTCTGGTGTTCCACTGCCTCGCTCCTTAGTGTGGGCATGGACATGCAGTGTCCCACTTACGTGACCGTGGGCACCGCGAACATGTTTTAATTATGTATTAATGTCATGTAATGTGCCTGCATTTTGTATTTTATCTTCTGTCATATTCTACCATGTCGCAATGTGATTCTATATGCAAAAATCCTTTACACAGGCCTAGTCAGGGTGCACTACACTCGATTCTCCACAGGATGGAGCAGTGTCAGTGTGTATATATGTATATATGTATATAGATATATATATATATATATATATATATATATAAAGAAAAAACTGGGGTAAATAAAGACTTTTTGTATTTTTTTACTTCCTGGAGTGCTACCCATCTTTTCTATTTTTTATATACAGGTCCTTCTAAAAAAATTAGCATATTGTGATAAAGTTCATTATTTTCTGTAATGTACTTATAAACATTAGACTTTTCATATATTTTAGATTCATTACACACCAACTGAAGTAGTTCAAGCCTTTTATTGTTTTAATATTGTTGATTTTGGCATACAGCTCATGAAAACCCAAATTTCCTATCTAAAAAAATTAGCATATTTCATCCGACCAATAAAAGAAAAGTGTTTTTAATGCAAAAAAAGTCAACCTTCAAATAATAATGTTCAGTTATGCACTCAATACTTGGTCGGGAATCCTTTTGCAGAAATGACTGCTTCAATGCGGCGTGGCATGGAGGCAATCAGCCTGTGGCACCGCTGAGGTGTTATGGAGGCCCAGGATGCTTCGATAGCGGCCTTAAGCTCATCCAAAGTGTTGGGTCTTGCGTCTCTCAACTTTCTCTTCCCAATATCCCACAGATTCTCTATGGGGTTCAGGTCAGGAGAGTTGGCAGGCCAATTGAGCACAGTAATACCATGGTCATTAAACCATTTACCAGTGGTTTTGGCACTGTGAGCAGGTGCCAGGTCGTGCTGAAAAATGAAATCTTCATCTCCATAAAGCTTTTCAGCAGATGGAAGCATGAAGTGCTCTAAAATCTCCTGATAGCTAGCTGCATTGACCCTGCCCTTGATAAAACACAGTGGACCAACACCAGCAGCTGACATGGCACCCCAGACCATCACTGACTGTGGGTACTTGACACTGGACTTCAGGCATTTTGGCATTTCCCTCTCCCCAGTCTTCCTCCAGACTCTGGCACCTTGATTTCCGAATGACATGCAACAGTCCAGTGCTGCTTCTCTGTAGCCCAGGTCAGGCGCTTCTGCCGCAGTTTCTGGTTCAAAAGTGGCTTGACCTGGGGAATGCGGCACCTGTAGCCCATTTCCTGCACACGCCTGTACACGGTGGCTCTGGATGTTTCTACTCCAGACTCAGTCCACTGCTTCCGCAGGTCCCCCAAGGTCTGGAATCGGTCCTTCTCCACAATCTTCCTCAGGGTCCGGTCACCTCTTCTCGTTGTGCAGCGTTTTCTGCCACACTTTTTCCTTCCCACAGACTTCCCACTGAGGTGCCTTGATACAGCACTCTGGGAACAGCCTATTCGTTCTGAAATTTCTTTCTGTGTCTTACCCTCTTGCTTGAGGGTGTCAATGATGGCCTTCTGGACAGCAGTCAGGTCGGCAGTCTTACCCATGATTGCGGTTTTGAGTAATGAACCAGGCTGGGAGTTTTTAAAAGCCTCAGGAATCTTTTGCAGGTGTTTAGAGTTAATTAGTTGATTCAGATGATTAGGTTAATAGCTCGTTTAGAGAACCTTTTCATGATATGCTAATTTTTTTTATAGGAAATTTGGGTTTTCATGAGCTGTATGCCAAAATCATCAATATTAAAACAATAAAAGGCTTGAACTACTTCAGTTGGTGTGTAATGAATCTAATTTTTTTTGAAGGACCTGTATATATATATATATATATATATATATATATATTATATACATAGCTTAGCTCAGACTAAAGTTAGGCAGTTGAGTCAAGATCAAACCAGCTCAGGTCAATCCACTGAGAGTTCAGTTGAATGCAGTTCTCTCATGAGCCTTCAAGAAAGCAACAGCCATGTAGCTAAATATCTGGAGGGAGGCCCCTTCCTAGCCTCTCTACTCTGTCCCTGTCGGTTCCATAGCCGAGGGTTAAGGCCTGCAAGTATTCTTCCTAGAGGTGAGCAATCCACTGCTATAGATGGCTCTTCCAGGGTGACCAATGTCTAAACTGTATGCAGCCGAGGAATTATCTTTTTTTTTTTTTCAACACAGAGGATTAGCAAGATAGTCATTACCTGAGGACTTATAAGGCACCTTTGTAGTAGGTGTAGGAGATAGCTTGAAGCATCTACATCTCCAGTTCAAACTCTGAGGACAGTCAGGCCAACTGTCAGAACAGCATTGGAATAGAAGTTTCAGGATTCAGAAAGCACCTTTTTAATCAAGGATTAGAATCAAGCCGGAGTTGTGACCAGTGTAAGACTTTCATTATTACCAGCCTAGTCTGAGCAGTAGTTTTCTTATGTATTACAAGAGCCTGTACTTCATTGAGGACTTGCATTTCCCTTTCCCCATATGCATGGGAGATTGAGCTCAATGCCGGATTGTATCAAGAGACTGTCTTAATGCATTGGATGTACTGTTGGCAGAAGTCATCTTCAGTAAAGATTCACCTTGAATTTCATCCTGCTTGCCTTAGTCTCAAGTTCCTCAATTAACACTACAGTAAATGGTTGTACCTCCATACAAAAGGTACTGGCGTCACGACTACAAGGGACCTTGCCATAGGCACATTATTACAGACCACCAAGGGCACCTCAAACCACCATCTGGCCTGTGTCCCTTACACCAGAGTGTGCTCCAGAGAATCCTTGTGCCGTTCTCCTTTTCACTTATGCGAGCCTGCCCAGGGACGATGTAACCGTGAGTAACCATAACAGTTTTTACCTCGGCCCACCTATTGCTTACTCCGTGACCTCACTCGTAATTCCCCTGCAAGGTCTGGCATACCGCAGACATCGCGCTACTCATGTAGGGTGCTCTCCTGTTGTCTGGTCCCACTGCTCTCCCTCCAGTTGCGCTTCTAGTCTAAAGATCTCCAGCCCTGCTCTATAGGGTGTGTATGTTCTGTTAGCTTCATAAAGGGTCAGTGTGGGCATCCAAATTCTTCCCGAGCCATTGGCTGGTCATCTCTATGATGGTGATGCAAGGTACCCTCCCAAGTGAGCTGGTCTTTACTTAGCAGTAAAGGTGCAATATCCTGCCATACCACCCATATACGGAATTTCTGTCTGACAACCAATTTTGATTCCATGTTGTCTTCCCTGGCCTGTTTTCTGTATCTCTCTATTGCCACCTACCCTGACCTTGGACTTGTTTCTCGGATTGTTTGTACGCTGTCTTCCCTGACCACAGCCTTTTACCTTTCTATGAATGTTGCCTGACCCATGGTTGCTTCTCACCAATGTCTCTGACCCCTGTGGGTCAGCTGCCAACTACACTACACCAGGACTATCTCAAGAGGTAGTGGCCAGATTGCTATACAGATCTCTGTTATAGATGTTAAAGTGTGAAAACCAGGGGACTGCCAGGAAAATGCCCATAGGGCTAACCCAAAGCCAAAATAGTTAGTCGGTATAGTGGGTCCACACCACATTCCCATTAGAAAGAAAGACCCTGGGTGGTGCTCCTACCTGGTGGGCTTGCCCGCAAGTTTTCCTCTGCCAATCATGAGATGCTATAGATGTCATGTGTGGCTGCATCATAAGCACTATATAAGAGTTCAAGTGGAGAACATCTTCATTTCTGAGCTTGTACATTCATGAGGCAAGTCAGAGATACAGCAAAGACACATTACAGATAGCTTAGGTTCAAACAGGGACAATGTTAGGGAAGATAATAGGTAGTTACTTAATAATGAGATAGGTTATAGGGACAGGATATAGTCAGATCGAGACAGATAGGATGTGTCACAGTGACTGTATAATAGAATGGAGATGTCCAATTGCACATTTTATTTTCAAAAACTGTTGCAATGAACTGCTGCAGTTGCAGCTGCTTCTTCCCCTGCTGCCATTACTAGTACAACACACAGTCACACAATGCTTCTGCTGCTGCTGCTCCCAACAAAGGGAGCATTATTTTCATGGCTTTCGTAAAAACTTTCGTAAACTAAATTTATGAGGTTGAACTTGTGGAGACAGAATATTTTTGTGACCCCTGATGTAATAGTATATCTTCGGGACACGAGAGATGTATGGAGAAGAGTCAACAACTGGTCCTGCCCCATACGTGTTGGGTGATGGCTGTATAATTCTGTATGTTTGCTTTTGCATGCCAGCTATGGTAGTGTGCACCTGGATTTTATTATATATTTTTTAGGGGTGCTGGTCTAATTTTATTTCTTGCATTGTACATATGGGAGAGTGGTTGCCTCTGTTTGGACTGTGCCCATCTGCCAAGTATACTATAGTTAGATTCTACGCTGCCCTGGATGTTGTAGGCTTCATGCCCAGGAGAAGTGATTCTGATAGTGTTAGTGTTCTCATATGTAGAAGCCACCTTGTTGTTGGTAGATGAGACCAACACAATTTTGATCAAATTATGTGCGCTTCATTTGAGCTTCAAATTTTTATCTATAGTAAGAATAGCAGTAATGCAATTCAAAATGCATGTGTTTTCATGTGTCTTTGCGCTTGGAGAAGGGTGCTGCTACATATCCTTACGATAGGTCATCAATATTCTACTCCCAGAAAACCCCTTTAAAGCAGGCAATAAGAACATGTCCAGTCTATTCTGTCTATGACTGCTACTCTCTCTGACCCAAGAGATCACTCATAGGGCAAATTTATCATTAGCTCAAGTCAGAATAATGGAGTGAAAAGGTCGCAAATTTTTGCACAATCGCTTAAACTGCACAAAAATTTTGAGACTTTTATTGGCTCTGCACTATGCTCGCCAGTTTTCTGAAAGTGGGCGTGTTTTCTTATGTAAATTAATCTCTAGACAGATTTACTATTGCGACTATTGCGCAATTTTACTCCAGTGAGGACCATGCTTATCTTATGCGACTTTTTAATAGAACATGCAACTTTTTCGTAAAGGCGTGCGACTTTTGTAAAGCTGCTTACTGATGGATAAACTGCTACCGTCAAACCACATTTATTACAGTCTTAAAGGGCCGATCATAAATCTGACTTGGCTAAAACTGGCTTTAGCCATATGTGAAAGTGGAGTGAGCTGTCAGAGTCATGATACATCTGGCCCATAGTATTCGAGTCTTATTTTTTTAAACTCTGGAGACAAAGGGTCTATTTATTAGTATTACCTCAACCTACTAAGAAGGTAGAAGGTATAGCTTCCTGCTAAACTGGTCAAACTATACTTTGTTCTTTAAAGCCTTAGAGACAAAACAGTTCTATATGCGACCACTGATGTATGCCACCAATGTTAAGTAGGTCATCCTGCTTGGAAATCCACACTTGGATTTGGTCCTTCAGTATAAATGTGGGGTTTAAATGTGTAGAAGAGTTTTAACATTTGAAATTTGAATACAGCTGAAAGCCAGGATACTCTTAGGAACAGGGAATAGTCTGACATAGTATGAAAACAGTTAAATGTTGGTATTGTTCCATGAACTGTGCAGTCGAAAGATCATTGGTAATTTTAGTAGAAGACGTTTTCTTGGAATTTAGAGCATGGAAATCAGATTGTAATGGGTCCATTATAGGGTAAGCAGAAAGGCAGGTGATTGGATGGGAGTATATCAGCTTTTTCAGGAGTTTAGAAGTAAATGATATGTTAGGCAAAGAATGATATTAAGCAGAGCATGATGGATGAAGAATTAGCTTTTAAGAATTGCCTGGAATTTGCACATGCTTTTTGGAAGAAGGAAAAAGTTTGGGCAAAAATGCAAGGCTGACGATTTAGGAATGGAAGTTGTTGAAACAGAATGATCTAAATATGAAGCTAGGCTTTAGAGGGCAGGTAGTAGGAAATTGACAAATAACAGGGTTCTCCCGTTACTGGACTGAACATAGAGAAAGTATTAGGGTACTTTCACACTAGTGTTATTCTTTTCCGGTATTGAAATCCGGTAGAGGGTCTCAATACCTGACAAAAAAAAAATCACATCCCTTTTGTCCTAATGCATTCTGAATGGAAAGCAATCCATTCAGTATTCATCAGGATGTCTTCAGTTCTGTCCCTTGTACGGTATTTGACCAGACAAAATACTGCAGCTTGCTGTGGTATTTTTTCCGGCCAAAGTTCCGGAACACAACCGCACTTGCCGGATCCAGCAATAATTTCCATTGAAATGTATTAATGCGTCGCTGGAATCGGTTTTCCGATTCGCCTGCACCGGTATGTAGGAGGAGCTTGTTTCACCGCTTCCTGTTTTCTCCCTATTGCACAAGCCTGCAAGGGGTTCAGCAGCATGCCATTGAAGGTGAGTATAAAGTTTTTAGTTTTTTTTGGTTGTGCCTCAGGAAAATAATGAAATATAAGCAGCTCCTATGTACTTATACATAGAAGCTGTATGTTATAGATATATAGGGGATGCTAGGAGTAGTAGTACCTAAGACTACTACTCGTTGCATCTCCTATGTACTTATACTACTAGCAGTCCCTATGTACTTCTGCATAGGGACTGCTGGTAGTATACATACCTAGGGAATGCTAGGAATAGTAGTTCTGGGTACTACTACTCCTAGCATCCCCTATGTACTTATCCTACCAGCAGTCCCTATGTACTTTTGCATAGGGACTGCTGGTAGTATAAGTACATAGGGGATGCTAGGAGTAGTAGTCCTAGGTACTGCAACTCCATGCATCCCCTATGTACCTATACTACTAGCAGTCCCTATGTACTTTTACATAGGGACTGCTGGTAGTATAAGTACATAGGGCAGGCATCCTCAAACTGCGGCCCTCCAGCTGTTGTAAAACTACAACTCCCACAATGCCCTGCTGTAGGCTGATACCTGTAGGCATTTCAGGTATGCTGGTAGTTGTAGTTTTGCAACAGCTGGAGGACCACAGTTTGAGGATGCCTGCCCTATGTACTTATACTACCAGCAGTCCCTATGCAAATGTACATACATACACTGACTGGCTATACTCTGGAGGGGTGTGTCTAAGCAACTACCTGGTTTTCACTAGAGCCTCAGATTGTTAGGATAGATTTGAGCCTCTAGGGTAGTTGCCATGGGCTACTCCAGGGCAATCCCCGAGTCAGCTGGTCCAGGCAGACCAGGAGATACCTGGGTAGGTACCAGAAGTACACACGTAGTCAGGCAGGTGGGGTCATTATCAGGAGCAACAGTGCAGTACCAAAGGATGAGGCAGAGGCGTAGTCAGACAGGCAAAAGTTCAGGGCAGGTGGCACAGGTACAGGTTAGGCAATCCGGGTTGGAAACAGAAGAGACAAGGCAAGTAGGCAGGGATCAGACGATAAACAGAGTCCAGGAATGAAGTACAAATCAGAAGCAGACAAGAGTATCAGGAACCAACAAACTCAAGGACCTTGACACTGAGGTATCTGAGAAGAGGGCTGAGTCATTTAAATACCTGCAGGAGAGCCGGGGTTGGTCAGTGAAATCACCTGACCTAACCCACACAGCCCAAAAAGTAATTTGCTCCGCCCTTAGAGCAGTGTAGCACAAAACCATCCAACCTCATGCTGTGTCCAGGGCTGAGTGGAAGCTGTATAGCAGAATCCTCAAAAGCAATACCACCTACAGAAACTAAGCCCAGGACCGCAGCGGTGAAATGAGAAGCACCGACCACAGGTCACTGCTGAGCACGGCTCCCGGAACAGCGGCGATAAGCGGGGGAACATGGGCATGCAGCCGCTGTTACAGCAAGGAGTTGCAGTACCTAGGACTACTGCAACTACTAACATCCCCTATGTACTTATACTACCAGCAGTACCTATGTACTTTTGAATAGGGACTGCTGGTAGTATACGTACATAGGGGATGCTAGGAGTAATAGTCCTAGGTATTTTGTTTTCCTATCTATTTGTATGGCCCAGGCAGACAGTCAATTGGCACTCTGTCTCGGACATCCACATAGTATTTTATGGAGTAGAGATGAGCGAAGCATGCTTCAGATGATACATCTGAAGTTGCTTTCCAAAAAAATGTTATACTGTACATAGATACTTCTCTGTAAACTAATAGAATGTCTGGGCTCTATCTATGTTATTGTTCAGTCTTTGGATAATTTTTTTTTGCAATGCACCTTAATATGTATCATCACAAGTCGCTTTGCTCACCTCTATTCAAGAGGTTCTACACTGTAAACCAATTACTAATTGTGTTTTTTTTTTTCTTTCTTTGCTTTACAGAACAGAAAGCAGTACTTGGGTGCCCGAAGTTCCTCAGGAGGCAGTCCCTGATGAGCCAGCCACTGGGGGCCCTGTCGTCCTGCTCAAGCAAGTGGTCAGGACTCCAATGTTCCCTTACCTCCACCCCCTGGTGATGCAACGAAGGCCCAATTAGCCTCATTATTTGAGGCCATCATGCGTTGCCAAAGGGCAAGTAGGAGCCGTCATGTGGACTTTGAGGGTCTCACAAGGCTCGTTTACGAGTCCTTGATGGGATTCACAAATAGAGTTGCCAGTTAGAGAATAATTTGCAACGTCTTCAGGAGAGGGCGTTGTTGATGTCGCAAATGAGTCCGGTGCAACTGTATTTGAAATCGTAAGTCCCCGTGATTGCACACTTTACTCCTGACCAATTGTTTGAGGCCCGAAGACAAATGGACTGCGCCTTGTGGCAGGTGCAACACCGCCCCATATCCTACAGAGGGTAGTACCCATAGCAGGTTTATTCCATCTGTTCAGTGTGGATGGGCAGAAGAGGAGGAAGAGGATGAGGAGATTGAGAGACATCCTCCTGATGAGGACAGCGAAGTTTTGTCTTTTGGGACTCTGGCACACATGGCTGACTTTATGTTATGCTGCCTCTCCCCGTGACCCTCGCGTTATACGCATTTTGGTCAACACTGATTACTGGTTGTTCACCCTTCTTGACCCCTGCTACAAAGAGAACTTCTCATCTCTCATTCCTGTGGTAGAGAGGACTACTAAAATGGTGCAATACCAGAAGGTCCTTGTGGAAATATTGCTCCAAAAATTTCCAGCTGACAACGCTGGCAGCAGAGTACGTAGTTACTTTGGGAACCAAGGAGGGGAGATGAGGGGAACACACAGCAGTTCCAACAGAGGCAGGGCAACACTCTCCAAGGTGCATAGGCTTTATGATGTAGGAGTCCCACTACCTGAACAATTGTACCACAATGTGAATGAGGCCCTCCTTTATGTGATATACAGGTTGTATCGGAGAACCTCTTCCTTGTAATTTTTGGCAGCACTTGCACTTTATATACAAGTAAATATACAGGAGAGAATGTTTCCTAACAATTTTTCCTCTAAAATCGATTTTTGTGCGCATTATTGTCAGTTTGTGGCGTACTACTCTGACAACATCGTTCCCAGCAGCGACCTGGGAGTCCAAGATGCATCCTGACATCCTCCCCATGCTGTTATCAACCATTCAGTGGTGTTTCTGACATTTTCCTGTGAACCAGACACTCTCCCCTCTTCAGAGCAAGGGATGCCTAGTTTAATGCTCTGGTTCTCCCTTTTACTTCCATTGTACTATGGTGCTCTGTAGAGCACCCGAGCATCCCAAAGTGTTCTACTCGAGCACCCGAGCACTTTAGTGCTCGATCAACACTAGCAAATATGTAAAAACAAGCCCAAAAAAAACATACAAGCTTTGGTTGGCCTTGTTTGGGACCTGAAACTGGCCATGCTCTAAATGATCTAATGTTCTCCTTCATTCTGTGGTCATTCTCACAGGGTAAATTTTGGGGAAATCCAGTAATGGGCTCTCCATGGAGAACAATAGGCGTACGCTTCTGGCTAGCATTTCTCAGAGTGAAGTCAGCGTCTCTGATGGTCGAGATACATGTAAAGCCTGACCATAGGAGCCCGTGAAGTCACAGTGAACAATACTACTCCAGAGCCTCCAAAGCCCTTAGCCTGCACAACGAAGAGCTGTGTTAGGTAAAGTACAGTATCAAACACAGAAAAAATTGTACCAAGGGGTAGGGAAATATGTCTGGGATATGTCTGGGTTCAGCTTTGAACAGGACAAGCTACTTTAAATATTTATTTAAAAAGAATGCAAAAATAACATTTACT
Source organism: Bufo gargarizans (assembly GCF_014858855.1). Lineage (NCBI taxonomy): Eukaryota > Metazoa > Chordata > Amphibia > Anura > Bufonidae > Bufo > Bufo gargarizans. Next base: position 157,104,578 of record NC_058088.1, read on the forward strand.
AGCAAAATATATAATTTATAAATAATTACTAATTACCTTATGGTAAGCATTAATCGTTCTGTAGTTAAAATACTTTGACGGAAAATGGTGTCCTGTCTTTCGATGCGACGAGAGACCCTTTGTAGCAGACCGTCAAAACTGGAGACGCTCATCCGTAGGTAGTCAAGAAATTTGTTAGGATAATTCCGCAGTTCGGGAAAAAGAACTTTAAATGCCCCCCTTCTCATTCAGGTAGAAGTGATCGGATGAACCCAACAGCGACGGCGCTGTCTGGCCTGAAGACCTCTCCTTTAGCGGGAAACAAGGATTAGAGCATGAAATCCAAACTGATTGTGGTCTGGTATCATGTTTGCTATCTTTTGAGGCAGCATCTGAGGGATATGTGACCTTCGGTCCGCTTTATAGCCACTGTACAATTTGCATCTGAAATTGGTTCTTTTGATCTTTGAAAAAATTAAATACCAGATCCGTTATTCCTTTTGAAACCAGATGATAACTGATGAGACGGATCCGGGAAAAAAAATTATCCAGATCAGACCCAAAATGTGCTGCCAATCTTCTGGCTCTTCATGCAGCACAGCGCTGTGTCCTAGCCCAGTGCTACACGCGTCCTGACGTCACACCGAGTCAGGTCATAGAGTGCGCCTAGTGTGCCGTAGTACACTTTCAGGACATAGGACAACGAGAACCAGGGAGAGGTGAGTAAATCCAGCACAGCACTAGTGGTGCCATACTCACCGCTCCCTGGGCCTCTTGTCCTGTACTAATGAACACAATGGAAGCACTCATTAATTAATGCCCTTGAGGTATCAGAGGCCACAGAAATCTGACTCAGGGGGCCCGTGTTCATGTATATAACTTTTACATGCAAAATTGGAATATGATTGTTCTGGAGCCGAGCTTATAGCTGAGATTATATATTACAATGTGAGGTTCAGTTGTACAGAGTTTTCCCTGTGACCATTTCTATAATGAAAACTGCTATTGCAAATGCAATTTTAATTTTAGATGATTTTTTTCCGTTTTGTCACTAAATATTTTATGCTATTTTATGAATTCTACTTTGTGATTCCAGTACTGGATAGGAAATGAGTCATAATGTTACATAATGATTATTTAATACTGTGACCTCAATGGATGGAATTTATAATCCTGAACATTTGAAAGTTAACCTTTGAAATACACAGCGTAATCCGCAATGTCATGAATGATTATAATCTCCCTTTTCATGGCTAATTATCATTTAGGGTATTATTTTATACTTTTAACTCAGTCTTCCTGATTTGTGTTTGCTGTAAGAAATAAATATTTCTGGTTTTAGGTAAATAACGGCTCATGCACTTCAGCCTGGATGGTAGCGCGTGGAGCTGTACGGGCATATTGTCCCCTAAAAGCAATGCTGTTTACATAGAGTCAGGTGAAACATGCAACAACTTTTTGTATGGCTCGGTTTGAGGCGTATTCATGTCTAGTGTTGATCGCAAATATTCTAATCGCTAATTTTTAACGCAAATATCGGCACTTCGAGAATTGGCGAATATTTAGAATATACTGCTATATCTTCGTAATCGCAAATTTTGTAGATTTTTTTCAGTGTCCATGTGAGAGATATTTCTTTGCTGTCCATACATACATGCTACAGACATAGTGCTGTGATGTCACAACAATACTTAGTGCACCAATTAGTAATATCTACTCAGACCTGATAAAAAGGGAAGTTGCATGTATTGCGCCAAAAATAGGTGCATCATTAGGGCCGATTTGCTAATATATTGGAGCACTCTATCTGCATATAAAGCTATCGTTCTGCCATGCATGCGAAATGGAATCAAAAACAGTACTGTAATGTAAAATGACTTACAGTGGGGGGCGGAGCCTGGCCGTTGGTGTGGATGGCTGTGTGAAAGATCAGCTCCTCCACGTCCCAGCATCTATAGCCTTTTAAAAAGCGGTGACCTGTGAAAAAATTGTCAAATACGAGCGAGACAGAGGGCTGGAACCCCCGGACACACCGAGATCGCATAAAGGGCAGCAAGATATGCAGAAATTTCTCAAAAAAAGAAGCTCACACTCACCGGGTGCAACTGCCAAGATGGCCGCGGCGCGCGAAGCTGAGGTGGAAGCCGAGGATTCAGAGGCAGACAGCGACAGAGGTGGTGCGACTGCCGAACGGGACCCGGCGCCTGTGTCTAAATCATTTCTTACTAAGGTACTCAGTCAAGCATTAGAAAAAGCTCTGAGACCGGTGCTCACGGAGCTAGCGGATATTAAGGCGGAGATCTCCCAAATTGGCTATAGGTTGAAGCCCTGGAAAACACGGCCCAAGACCTGAGATCGCACGCTACAGGAGTGGCAGACTGCCTGAATAGTCACGCAGCAGAGCTCAACAGAGCATTTGCATTGCTGGAAGATCAGGAGAACCGTAGCAGAAGGCGCAATATTCGGATAAAAGGCCTACCTGAATCCTGGGCTGCGGAATCACTCCGCAAAGTTGCAATGGAGATCTTCACAGACTTGCTAAGCCCGAACTCCGCTGAATCTATCACCATTGAACGAATACACAGGGCTTTAAGACCCCAACCGAAACCGAACGAGAGGCCAAGAGACGTAGTTTGCGGCCTCTTATCGTTTGTGGACACAGCACGTGTTATGGAGGCGGCGCGCACAAGAAGCCGTATTGTTTATGACGGCGCAGATATTGCTCTATATCAAGATATCGCACCATCTACACTTGCGAAGAGGCGGATATTAAAGCCCCTGCTAGATGCGTTAAGGGCACAGAAGATACCGTATACATGGATGTACCCCTTTGGACTATCGGTACTCAAAAACGGGAGATGTATTGCTATTCATGTACCGGAGGACCTGGAAGGTGCGTGGGAACGCATTGGTATCCAGCCCATTGATGTCCCCTCATGGCTGCCTGTGACCTGCCCAGCAGCACTCCCGACCTTGCAACAGCAAACGGAATCCTGGAAGAAAGTCCAGCGGGCCAAGACCCCCAAGACATCCAAACCCCAGATAGAAGCTACGGATTCTCCGGCATGAAGACGTCTAGAACGGGGATACGGTGCAGTATTACTGAGGACTTAGAGGGACATAGTAGTAATGCTATTGCTAGATTGGTCCTTACTATTAAACAGAGTCGACACTTTGGGACGCTCTAGTCTTCCTTCACCCACGTTCTGGGATTTGAAGATGAGTCGGCATTTCTCTTAAGGACACACTGTCACCTCTAGATTAATCCTCAGGCGTTCAACATGTCATGTTTGCATTTTATTTTCTCGGTTGTCGGCTTTCAAGCGACATTGATTGTTCCATTTCTCAACACTAAGTCGCCCATCTGTTAGTTAAAGTAATAATTAAGATGACATTAGTCGCAGATGGGTTACTATCACCTCCCTGTGAGATTAAGTGTGTACTGATACGCTGATGTTAAAAAGGTACACAGTGTGTTAACACATGTGGAATCATATGGGAGACACTCGAGCGTTACGCTAATAGGGTTCTTCTATGTGAAGCCACGTCTGAGATTTATGCTACCATACACAGTTTCTTAATAATGTATTCAGTATGTTTCATCTGGATTCTGGACCCTGTCCTTACATGGGATTGCATCTGCGATTCGCAAGTACAGGTGAAATCCAGTATAGCACGATTTACACCTTTTTGCCCTACTTAATGTTATAGGTATTCTGTTGTTAATAACACTCTCTAGCCCAGAGGATGGCGAAATATTTGATAAGCTTGCTACCCCTCCCTACCCTTTCCTTCCCTCTCCCCGACTCCCTCCTCCCCCTCCTCCCTCCCTCCCCCCCCCTCTCTACCCCCCCCCCCCCCTTCATTTGAATACTTCTTACATAAGCGCCATCAGGGCTTGTATATAAATATGTATACACAGGTCACCAGAAGAAAAAAGTTCTAAAGCTGGTTACTGAGATGTCTGGACGAAGCGACCAGGCTTAAAGTTTTTCTTGTTCATCCCCCCCTGCTGTCCACATACATTAAGGGTTTTTTCCCTACGTGGCAGCTTATACTTACTAGCTTCAAACCTAGTAGTTGTTCAACTATATTATTCTCTGCATCTTTCTTGATCTTTTATTTCTGATCTCTCCCCCACCCACCCCTCGTCTTCCTTAACCTCCCCCTATTGTATCATACTGACCTTGACCTGTCCGGTAGACGATTGTTTGATAGGCATATTGCTGGACATTCTTAATTAAGAGACTAGGCGTTACAGCTCATTTAGAATGACCGATATAGTAGTTTCCACATTTAATGTAAAAGGCCTCAATACGCCTCAGAAAAGGGGTCAAGTTATGCTTGCCCTCAAAAAACTTGGCTCTCAGATTGTGTTCCTCCAGGAGACACACCTCCGCCAGAAGAAAATGCCAAGATTTCCGAAACGCCCATTTACACACTGGTTTCATAGTACACAGCCAATATCAGCTTCTAAAGGTGTTGCCATAGCAGTACACCAATCAGTGCCATTTACTCTTCTAAAGCAACATTCGGATGCGGAGGGAAGGCTTCTGTTAGTTAAGGGCTTAATAGCAAACAGCAAATTTACATTAGCAAATTTTTACGTCCCCAACAAATCACCAGTTCGCTGGCTCCTACAGGCCCTAGACACCCTCAAGCTTTTTGCGGAGGGACAATTAATCCTAGGCGCAGACTTAAATCTTGTCCTAGACCCGGCAATAGATTCATCCTCCACTAAGTCCCATATATCACAAAAACTCCTTAGCAAACTCCACAAGAAACTCCAGGAACTACACCTAACAGATGTGTGGCGTAGCCTCAAACCCTCAGTCAAGGATTATTCCTTCTACTCTAGCCCACATGGGACATACCAGAGGTTAGATTACATTTTGACTTCTGCATCTTTTCTTCCCAACTCTAGGTCGGCTGAAATTGGAACCATCACGGTGTCAGATCATGCACCATGCACAATGACCTTCTCCCTGGCCTCCCTACCGAACAGAGAATGGAGTTGGAAACTGAACGAGTCTTTATTACTCAATCAATCTCACTTGGATCAGGTTAGGACACAACTGTTGGAGTATTTTGCGATCAGTTCACCCGCACACAGCTCACAGCCCATGGTATGGGAGGCCCACAAGGCATTTATCAGAGGGTGTTTTATTTCCCTGGGTTCCAGAGTTAAGAAAGAGAGACAGAAGGAAGTAGACGCACTTTTGGGGAAGATAGCAGAAATAGAAAAGATACACAAAGTTTCACTGAAAACAATACACCAAAAAGCTTTGACAGAGCTTAGGTCACAACTCCGTGACCTTCTCAACCAAAGGGTTATGAGGCAGATGCTGAATTTCCAACATAAAGTGTACGCGCACGGTGATAAAGGGGGGAAGCTGATGTCTTCTCTGCTAAAGAAAGCTAAAAACATAACGTTTATTACAGCCATAAAAAACGACGGAAGAAGTGACAAACATCCTTAAAAGTTTCCCACCGGGCAAAAGCCCAGGGCCGGATGGTCTGTCCTTACTATATTATAAAAAATTTCAGGACATCCTAGTTCCTAGATTTACAGCAGTTTGTAATGCCCTACTACAAGGTGATTCCCTACCCAGACAGACGCTAGAATCCCATGTTACCCTAATCCCTAAAGAAGGGAAGGACCCCCAGAACTGTGGCAGCTATCGTCCAATTTCCCTCCTGAACCTGGACTTAAAACTCTGGGCCAAAATCTTGGCATGCAGAATGAGTAAGCTTTTACCAAATCTGATAGGATCAGAACAGTCAGGATTCGTCCAGGGGCGGGAGGGGAAGGATAATACCCACAGAATCTTTAATGCCATACACATGGATCATAAAAAAGGATTCCCCCTAGCCTTACTAAGCATCGACGCCGAAAAGGCGTTTGACAGGGTCAATTGGATGTTCATGAAAATGACTCTGCAGAGGTTTGCCTTTCCGGAGGTGTTCATACAGGCGGTTCTAACTCTCTACAGAAACCCCTATGCCAGACTAAAAGTAAACGGTACATTGTCGCCGGCTTTTGATATCACTAATGGGACTAGGCAGGGCTGTCCCCTGTCTCCCTCATTGTTCATATTGGTGGTAGAGACACTATTGCAGTTAGTCAGACAATCAACTGATATCGCGGGAGTTAAATACGGTCAAAGAGAACTAAAGTGCACTGATTTCGCAGATGACTTATTGTTCTTAGTAAAAGATCCTGAAAAAGGACTAAGCCCCTTGATAGAAAAAATAGACACCTATAGCTCGCTATCAGATTTTAAAGTTAACCATTCCAAGTCTGAGCTCCTAAACATATCCCTCCCAAGATCTAAAGTAATGACTCTGAGAGATCAGCTCCCATTCCAGTGGACTAAGGGACCGATTAAATACTTAGGGATTCATATTCCTAAAGACACCAAAGACTTATACTTGCATAATTTTACCCCCCTCCTAAAAGAAATACGGGATTTACTTCACACTTACAACCTACCTTATCTCTCTTGGATGGGTCGGAACAACATCCTAAAAGCCTATGTAATGCCCAAAATCTTATACGTTATGCAGTTAGTCCCAATATTGCTTCCCAGATCCTTTCTCTTAAGTATAAGAAGTATGTTCTCAAAATTTTTATGGAATGGCAGGAAACCTCGTGTCTCTCAAAAAATCCTGACTAGAAGTAAGGAACAAGGAGGTCTGGGATTGCCAGATGTTGCCAGCTATTATAAAGCGATACAGCTTGGTAGATGGCTTGAACTGGTAGATCCTAAAAGACAACCAGATGTACAGGCTATATGCAGACACAGTTTGGGCCAAAATTTACAGAAACATTTATGGCTACCAGATAAATACACAAAAAGAGATGTAGGTGTAGACCCCATGCTCATTGGACTAGGAGAGGTCTGGAGAGAAATGAGCAAAACTCTGGCACCTAGCCCATCCCCACTGATGCCGGTAAGCCTCATACCGGACCTCCTTAATAAAAATGATAGAGACAAACCGCAGCTATGGTCTTATCTCGCTTCAACTAGGCTTAGCGAAGTCACGCCTGAGCTGGAATCTTCCATCCTTGAATTGCTCCCAAGTGAAATGGTAGACTCACCAGGATTTTTTACTCATGAAGTCCCATGTTAGAGCTGTGTGCGGAGAATTGAAAGAGCAGTGCTCACTGCAGAGATCCATGACTGATTTTGAGAAATTGATACGCTCACCAACCACTGTCGCAAGAAAGGTTGCAAAGCTTTATCCTTTGGTGGGAGGCCTGGGAGAACCACTGAAGCCCCTATATCTTAGGGAATGGGAAAAGGAGTTGGATAGAACTCTAAGTGATTCCGAAGTTAAAAAAGTATTAGCAAACTCACATGGATTCTCAGTCTGTACTCGTTTAAAAGAAAACCACTTCAAATTGCTAACAAGGTGGTATAGAACACCTGATTTCGTTTTTAAGAGAGGATTGCCTGATACAAGGGAGTGCTAGAGATGTGGAGAGGGAGTGGGTTCATTATCACATATATGGTGGGACTGTCCCAGGATTAAAGCATATTGGAGTGAAGTAGAAACAATAATACGGAAGCTCACAACCTCAGATTTCAAGCTCAATCTGGAAATGGTGGTCTTATCCCTTCCCGCGTCAGATTATGCTCCGTCAAAAAGGAACCTAGTCTCACACCTCCTAGCAGCAGCCAAGATGATAATCCCTCTACATTGGCTAGACACAGATCCTCCCTCCGTATCTGAATGGAAAGCTAAGGTTAATCAAATATGTAAATTTGAGGAGATGACTGGGTGGATAAACAGAACTAATGATAGGTTCCTGAAGTTGTGGAGCCCCTGGAGATCTCTGGCGGAGGTGCCTCCTGGTGGTAACAGCACTAGTTGTAGTAAGGCCAATATCTGAAGAAATCAATGTACGTCAAGGTCCTTCTTTTCCCCCTTCCCCCTATCCCCCCCCCCCTCCTTTCTGACTATATCTTTGCTCTCTACTGATCTCTTCATCTTCTGCTGTCTATTTGATGGTTCTTATTGGTTGTGTACTTATGTTCTCTGACATGGCCTCAACAGAGAGCCCAAGGGAAAGATAGCAGACTAAGGTACAATCAGAAACATACATTTTTCCCCTTTATGAACGGGAACGTCTGATTAGTAGATGGAATGAGGATCCACATCTGAACATAAATAAGCTGTTAAAATGTATATTATGTGGCTTCTTATGTGACCATCTAAGACCATGAATGTCATGTTATGCCAAATGTACTTTTCTTGAAAATTTGAAAAAAAAGAATTATAAATAAATAAAATGACTTACAGTGATCAGGAGGTCTTCTTCATAGTCACGAAAGTTGCTTCCAACCATTTTCTCCAGTCTCAGGAAAATTCTAGCAGCTTGAAAAATGTAGCAAAAGTGAGCCATGCCTGTATTTCGCGCGCGCATATTATTTTGCAGATTTTCGTAATCGTGAATTTGCGAATTTATGGCGAATATTGCCTATGCTGCTCATCACTATTCATGTCTAGGTATACCCTATTACTGCTCCATACATGGAGCCATAAAAGGGCTGTGTGTATGAGCCCTAGGGCATATTTATTGCATTGAATACTGCTTTAACACATGATATTCCACTGTATACTTGCGTGAGCTGCTACATTCAGGAGTAGCTTTTGGCAGACTGCTGCCCTTGTCTGAAGCTACACCTCCTGCCATGGTTGGAAATGTTGGCTACTAAACTATTACTATGTCATTCTCACTACAGGTATAATTGAAGGGTCTGTATAGGATTAAAAACACTTGGCAGCTTTCTCTAGGAAATAGTGATACACCTATCCAAAGATTGTATGTGGTATTGCAGTTCAGGCCACTGTTACTTTAGCTGAGCTGTAATACCAATGGACATCCCATGGACAGGTGTGATGATGGTTCTGCAAGAAAGCAAGCATTTAAAAATATCTCGCCAACCCCTTTAAAGGGCCTCTGTCAGCAGATTTGTACCTATGAAACTGGCTGATCTGTCTGCACTTTGATTGACAGGCCCAGGCAGTGAAAAGATCATACTCCCTGGCCCTGACTTCTCCTAAAGTCAATCAAGGTGGAGAAGGTGTGGCAGTTGCAGAGAGAGCAGAGCCTCTAGGTGTAATGGTAACACCCCCATTGCTCCTAGAGGCTCGTTTACATATATTAAAACATAACTTTTCGTCAGCAATGCGGGCACATATGAACATGGGACCAACACAGATGTCTTCAAGTGCACATGCAACTGGCCAGCCAATTTCATAGGTACAAATCTGCTGACGGATGCGCTTTAATGTTTAATTCAAGCAGAAATCTGGAAAACTAACATATGAAAATGTTTCATTATACAGTGAAAACTCTATTTATATCACTGTAGTTGTCTGCATTGTTAGAAGGGTCTGCAACCTATAATGTGACCATAGGGCGTCAAATAATCAGCTGTAATCGGTGGAGGAACCTGGTAGTAAGTGTTTGACTCTCATGCATAGTCGCCACATGAAAAATAAATCATTAGTTGCTCCTCTTTGAAATCAATGGACTGATCATGAAGTACATGGGTGTATCAGGTCCTCCAGAGTGAGATGCTTTTTGCAGCTAATTGGTAAGACCCAAGACTCCCCTCCATTATCTTAGAATTCTCTAAGAAGGTCATTGGAGTTGGTTAATTAAGTTGGCCTAACCTTTTAATGTCAAAAGCAATCTCAAGCGATAACGGTCTTCCTGATGGTTTTGGATAACGGTACTTTCACACATACTTTTTTCCGGCACTGAGTTCCGTCATAGGGGCTTAATACCGGAAAAGAACTGATCAGTTTTATCCTAATGCATTCTGAATGGAGAGCAATCCGCTCACAATGCATCAGGATGTCTTCAATTCAGTCACTGAACGGCGTTTTGGACGGAGGAAACACCGCAGCATGCTGCGTTATTATCTCCGTCCAAAATTCCGGATCAGTTGCCGGCATTAAAAATACCGCAATGCCATGTGCAGACCGGTAAAAATGTGAAAAAAATAGAAACGTAACCGTTTGTCCGTATGACAAACAGAGAGACAGATCCATTCTTGCAATGCATTTGTGAAACTGATCCGCACCCGGATCTGTCTACAAATGCTGTCCATTTGCATGCAGATTGCCTGATCCGGCAGGCAGTTCCAGGTTAAATAAAAAGTAAAATAGATGGACATTGACATTTATAAGTCAGTGCTGTCAGAAACTATTTCTAACCTTGAAACTTACAGCCACAATTACACAATTAGCACCCACACATTTGCACATGCACAGACATATCCACTCGCTGGATCTACATGAAGACATTGGGAAACGGTCCTGTCATGCATATAAAAATAATTGATATGAAAATAACTTTCTTTTTCCTGGAGAAATTGTTGGGAATCTTACGTACAGACATAAACATTTTAAGATTAAGATTAATGTTGAATGAATCAAAGCCAAACGAGTTTACTGTGATCCGAATTTCTGGAAAAATTTAATTAGCTGCAAAGCCGAATTTCCTCGCGCTTCGTGGTAACAAATCTATTTTCCTGGCAGAAAAAAAACAAAACAAAACATACCTCATCCATTTGCTCATGGAGAGGCCATCACGGCCATCTTGCTTAACCCTTACTATCCAGGGCCAGTTTTCACCTTCCTGCCCAGGCCATTTTTGGCTAATCAATTTATGTGGTAATAACTTTAAAACGCTTTTACTTATGCAGGCCATTCTGAGTTTGTTTTTATTGTCACATATTGTACTTCATAATAGTGGTAAAATTGAGTCAAAAAATGTAATTTAATTTTTTTTCAAAATACCAAATTTACCAAACATTTTGAAAAATTAGCTAATTTCAAAATTTAAATTTCTTTACTTTTATAATAGATACTAATTACTCCAAAAATAGTTATTACTTTACATTCCCAATATTTCTACTTCATGTTTGGATCATTTTGTGAATGCCATTTTATTTTTTGGGGACGTTAGAGAGCTTAGAAGTTTAGAAGCAAATCTTGAAATTTTTCTGAAAACTTTCCAAAATCCACTTTTTAAGGACCAGTTCAGGTCTGAAGTCACTTTGTGAGGCTTACATAATTAAAACCACCCATAAATGACCCCATTTAGAAATGACACCCCTCAGGGTAAGGGGTATTCCAAACTGATTTTCCAAACTTTGTTAACCCTTTAGGTTTTCTACAAGAATTAATGGAAAACAGAGATGAAATTTCAGAATTTCCCTTTTTGGGCAGATTTTCGATTTTAATCCATTTTTTTCCGCTAACAAAGCAAGGGTTAACAGCCAAACAAAACTCAATATTTATTGCCCTGATTGTCACGAGGGTATCGAGAACCACGCCTGACTCCTGTTATACCCGGGGTCAGGAAGTCGCAGCGGTTAGCTGCACGCTCTATTTAAGATAGGGCTGTTTTCCTTATAGTAGCTTTCTGGGTTTGCTTTGCAAACCCTTTTGGCTCACTCAGGGATCCGTAGCTCCTTCTCCTCAGCTGTTCCTTGTCCAGCACTCCCAAACCTCCTTATATTCCTCTCTCACACTTCTCTGGTTGCCAGAGATAGAGCTTCCTGCCTGGACATCTATCCTGACCCACTGGAGCTGTGTTGCTGCGTTCTCTGACTGTTGATTCAGAACGCTACCCTCCGGATCCCTGTTGGACCTTTGTGGACAGTTGTTGTCGTCCACCTGGGTGTTTGTGTTTGTCTGTGTTTGTCTGTCCTCTCCCTGGTGTTTCCCTCTTAGTGCAGTGGTGAGGACTAGCGATCCCACCGGCCCGTTCACTATCTAGGGCTCATTTCAGGGAAAGCCAGGGTTTAGGCACGTGATCGCCGCACGGGTGAGGAACCCGTCTAGGGACGTCAGGGCAGTCAGGTGCCAGCCGCAAGGTGAGTTAGGGGTCACCACCTTTCCCTCTCCCTTAGGCAGGGCTTTCCCTGTTTTCCTCCCTGTGCGTGACACCGGTCATTACATTATCTCTGGCCCTTATTTTGTGTAGGTAAAAAAAAAAAAAATATATATATATATATTATATATTATTATTTTTTTTTACCTACTTAGAATCCAGTATGGATCAAATTGCTGCTCTGTCCAAACAATTTCATGGCCTGTCTTTGGAGGTGGTAGGATTGAAGGCGTCGGTCCTCCAGCAACAGCAGCAATTACAACTGACCGCAAGCCCAGCGGTTGCTACTGGTAACCAGGTTGTTGCGGAACCCAAGGTCCCTCTCCCTGACAGATTTTCTGGGGGAAGGGACAAGTTTTTGGCATTCCGTGAGGCCTGTAAGTTATATTTTAAACTGCGCCCTCACTCCTCTGGTAATGAAGATCAGCGGGTGGGGGTTGTTATTTCCCTGCTGCAGGGGGACCCGCAGTCCTGGGCGTTCTCTTTACCTACTGATTCCCAGGCTCTTCGGTCAGTGGATGAGTTTTTCGGGGCCTTGGGTCTCATATATGACGACCCTGACCGAGTAGCACTGGCTGAATCAAGATTACGGAGACTCTTACAAGGAGAACGGCCGGTAGAGGAGTATTGCTCTGAATTCCGTAGGTGGGCTACGGATACCCAATGGAACGACCCGGCTCTCAGGAGTCAGTTCTGCTCTGGGTTATCCGAAAGGGTTAAGGATGCGCTTGCATTATATGAGACCCCCTTTTCCCTTGATGCGGTTATGTCCCTTTCTATCCGTATAGAGAGACGCCTTAGGGACAGGTTGAAAGAACCGGAGAAATTGGTAACTCCTCTCAAGCAGCAGTTAGTCTGTACGGACTTAGACGAGCCTATGCAGCTAGGAGGAACTACTCGTCAGGTCCGTCCTCCTGAGGCTCGCCGTAGGCGTGGGGTTTGTTTTTTTTGTGGGGAGAGGGGTCATTTCATTAATGTCTGTCCTTCTTTCCTCAGAAACAAAAGACCGTCGGAAAAACTACTAACCCCAGGCTGTGTGGAGGATGTCAGCCGGGGGGTATACGTCTCCTCCATACGTACATCGCAATTTGTGTTGCCAGCGGTTATTGTTTTTGGTGATAAGACGGAGACTATTTCTTTCTTTTTAGACAGTGGAGCAGGGGTAAATTTGATAGATGCCCATTTTGCCCGCACTTTGGGTTTGTCTCTCTGTACGTTACAGAGACCCATTCCCATATTTGCTATTGATTCTGCTCCCCTGTCTCAGAGAAACCTCACCCACATTGTTCATAATATACACCTTCGGGTAGGGGACCACCATAACGAGATGCTTTCAGGTTATGTTCTGGAGGGGCTTCCCACTCCGGTGGTGCTGGGTCTTCCCTGGTTGGTAGCGCACAATCCAGTAGTGGATTGGCAGGCCAGGGAGATATTGGAGTGGAGTGAGCAGTGCAGAGAAAATTGCTTAAATAGCAATTGCTTAGTTGCCTCCATAACTACCCTACCTACATTTATTTCGGATTTTGAGGATGTTTTTTCTGAAAAGGGTTGTCAGAAGTTACCACCTCATCGTCCTTATGATTGCCCGGTTAACCTTATTCCCGGCGCAAAATTACCCAAGACCAGGTTATATAATCTTTCGGGTCCAGAGAGACAAGCCATGAAAGATTATATCTCCGAGAGCTTGGCTAAGGGACACATCAGGCCCTCTTCTTCACCCGTGGCTGCAGGGTTTTTCTTCGTTAAAAAGAAAGATGGGGGCCTGCGTCCTTGCTTAGATTTTCGCGAATTAAATCGGATAACCATCCGAGACCCATACCCTCTTCCTCTCATTCCTGACCTGTTTAATCAGATTGCGGGTGCTAGGTGGTTCTCCAAACTTGATCTTAGGGGGGCCTACAATCTGATTCGTATTAAGGAGGGGGATGAGTGGAAGACAGCGTTTAACACCCCTGAGGGGCATTATGAAAATCTAGTTATGCCTTTCGGTCTGACCAATGCTCCTGCCGTCTTTCAACATTTCGTTAATGACATTTTTAGTCATCTAATCGGCAGGTTTGTGGTAATATACCTAGATGATACTTTTAATTTATTCGTCTGATCTGAGAACACATGAGGAGCATGTCAGACAAGTACTGCAGGTCCTACGGACGAATGAATTATATGCTAAGATTGAAAAATGTGTCTTCGCCGTTCAGGAAATACAATTCCTGGGTTATTTTTTATCTGCTTCAGGTTTCCGTATGGATCCTAGGAAGGTCCAGGCAATTTTAGATTGGGATCTTCCTGAGAACCTCAAAGCACTACAACGGTTCTTGGGCTTCGCGAATTTCTATAGGAAATTCATTAAAAATTATTCACTTATTGTAAAACCGCTTACTGACATGACTAGGAAGGGGACTGATTTTTCTAAATGGTCTGACGCCGCTAAAGTTGCTTTTTCCTCTCTAAAAGAGAGGTTTACCTCAGCACCTGTACTAGTCCAACCTGATGTCTCTCAGCCTTTTATTGTTGAAGTCGATGCGTCAGAGGTGGGAGTGGGGGCGGTGCTGTCTCAGGGTCCGTCTCCTGGCAAATGGCGTCCTTGTGCTTTCTTTTCGAAAAAACTATCTGCAGCAGAAAAGAACTACGATATTGGCAATAGGGAACTATTAGCTATTAAACTTGCGTTTGAGGAGTGGCGCCACTTCTTAGAGGGGGCAGTCCACCCCGTCACTGTGATTACGGACCACAAAAATCTCCTGTACCTCGAATCAGCTAAGCGTCTCACCCCTAGACAGGCTAGGTGGTCGCTATTTTTTACCAGGTTTAACTTTGTTATTACCTATCGTCCTGGGGCAAAGAACACCAAGGCTGATGCACTATCTCGTTGTTTCCCTGGAGGGGGTAATGTGAGTGATCCGGTGCCCATTCTACAAAGAGGAGTGGTTGTCTCTGCGGTACACTCTGTTTTGGAGGGGAAGGTGTTAGAGGCCCAGGGGGACGCCCCGGTCTCTTGCCCCTCAGAGAAATTGTTTGTACCGTTGAACCTACGTTTCGAATTATTAAAGGAACATCATAATTCGGCACTTGCTGGGCACCCGGGTAGTAAAGCAACCTTGGAGCTATTGTCTCGTCGTTTTTGGTGGCCAAGGTTGCAGTCAGGATGTATTGGATTTTGTGTCTTCTTGTTCTACCTGTGCGCGCGCAAAAGTTTCACATACACGTCCTGCAGGGTCTCTATTACCACTCGTCATTCCCAATAGACCGTGGACACATCTGTCAATGGATTTTATCACTGACTTACCTTTGTCTGCGGGTAAAACTGTGATTTTGGTAGTAGTGGACAGGTTTAGCAAAATGGTACACTTCATTGCGTTACCCGCACTACCTAATGCTAAGACTCTTGCTCAGGTATTCGTCAGTGAAATCGTGAAGCTTCACGGGGTCCCCTCCGATGTTGTTTCGGATCGGGGTACCCAGTTTATTTCTAAATTTTGGAAAGCTTTTTGTTCCCGTTTGGGGGTACACTTGTCCTTTTCCTCAGCTTTCCATCCTCAGTCGAATGGACAGACTGAGCGAACCAACCAAAACCTTGAGACATATCTAAGATGTTTTGTGTCTGAAAACCAAGAGTTGTGGTCATCATATTTACCGTTAGCTGAGTTTGCCATAAATAATCGTCGTCAGGAATCCACTGGCAAGTCACCATTTCTTGGTGCATATGGTTTTCATCCCCAATTCTGTACTTTCAAAGAGGGGGGGTCTTCTGGGGTTCCCGAAGAGGAACGTTTTTTGTCATCTCTTTCATCGGTATGGCAGAAGGTGCAAGCTAACTTGAAAAATATGGGAGGTAAATACAAATGCATGGCTGATAAGAGACGGTCGCCAGGTCCGGACCTAGGAGTGAATGACTATGTGTGGTTGTCTACTAGGAATATTAAATTGAAGGTTCCCTCTTGGAAACTGGGTCCTAGGTTTATTGGCCCTTACAAAATTGTAGCCATCATCAACCCCGTGGCTTTTCGCCTGGAGTTACCTCAGACTTTTAAAATTCATAATGTTTTTCATAAGTCGTTACTCAAAAAATATGTTCCACCTCTAGAACCATCACCGCTGCCACCCCCTCCTGTTGTCGTGGATGGTAATCTAGAATTTCAGATATCCAAAATTGTTAGTTCTCGTCGGGTCCGCCGCTCTCTTCAATATCTGGTGCATTGGAGAGGTTACGGTCCCGAGGAAAGAATGTGGGTTCCTGCGTCTGAGGTAAACGCCGACAGGTTAGTTCGGGTTTTTCATGCCTCTCATCCTGAGAGACCTGGTCCTGAGTGTCCGGAGGCCCCTCGTAGAGAGGGGGGTACTGTCACGAGGGTATCGAGAACCACGCCTGACTCCGTTATACCCAGGGGTCAGGAAGTCGCAGCGGTTGGCTGCACGCTCTATTTAAGATAGGGCTGTTTTCCTTATAGGTAGCTTTCTGGGTTTGCTTTGCAAACCCTTTTGGCTCACTCAGGGATCCGTAGCTCCTTCTCCTCAGCTGTTCCTTGTCCAGCACTCCCAAACCTCCTTATATTCCTCTCTCACACTTCTCTGGTTGCCAGAGATAGAGCTTCCTGCCTGGACATCTATCCTGACCCACTGGAGCTGTGTTGCTGCGTTCTCTGACTGTTGATTCAGAATGCTACCCTCCGGATCCCTGTTGGACCTTTGTGGACAGTTGTTGTCGTCCACCTGGGTGTTTGTGTTTGTCTGTGTTTGTCTGTCCTCTCCCTGGTGTTTCCCTCTTAGTGCAGTGGTGAGGACTAGCGATCCCACCGGCCCGTTCACTATCTAGGGCTCATTTCAGGGAAAGCCAGGGTTTAGGCACGTGATCGCCGCACGGGTGAGGAACCCGTCTAGGGACGTCAGGGCAGTCAGGTGCCAGCCGCAAGGTGAGTTAGGGGTCACCACCTTTCCCTCTCCCTTAGGCAGGGCTTTCCCTGTTTTCCTCCCTGTGCGTGACACCTGTCATTACACTGATTCTGTAGTTTACATAAACACCCCATATGTGGTCGTAAACTGCTGTATGGGCACACGGCAGGGCGCAGAAGGAAAGGAACGCCATATGGTTTTTAGAAGGCAGATTTCACTGAGATAATTTTAAGCTGCCATGTCACATTTGAAGACCCCCTGATGCACCACTAGAGTAGAAACTCCCCCCAAAAAAAAACATTTTGGAAACTATGGGATAAGGTGGCAGTTTTGTTGGTACTATTTTAGCGTATATATGATTTTTGGTTGCTCTATATCACACTTTTTGTGAGGTAAGGTAACAAAAAATAGCTGTTTTGGCACCGTTTTTATTTTTGTGCGTTTCATGTTTTATTTAAGTGTGTGTTTGTATAAGTGTGCGACTTCAGATTTAAGGACTTCAGTGGGGGACTGCAGTAAATCAGTTTCTTATTACTGCATTACATTGTATTTTTCGCTTTCCTTGTGTAATCCCCATTAGTATGTGTTCCATAATTGACAGCACAGTCCAGTGCCCATCTTGTCTGATGTATGCAGTCCTGGAACAGTCGTTCGAGGCTGTATATCTTTGTTCAAAATGTGAGCAAATTACCCGTTTGGAATCACAAATTGAGTATCTAAACGGGCGAGTCAACACTGAGAGGCGTTAACAATTTGGAAAAGAGTTTGCTGCTCACTGAGCAAGCACTCTATGGGGTAGTTGAGGGGGAGGGTGAAAGCGAGGAGGCTGAGGAAAGTGAGGTAGCTAGCTGGGTAACAGTTAGAGATTAGGGTAAAGGGAAGAGTGCCAGAGAGGCTAGCCCTGATCTGTTACACCCCAACAAGTTTGCAAGGTTGGCAGATGAGTGGGATGTCGGTTCAGGGACAGCACTGCTGCAGCCGGACACTTCCTCTGCCAGTCAGGGGAATGTCAGCTCCAGTAAGCAGGGGACCAGGAGAGCAGTTCAGGCCAGACAGGTGCTGGTAGTGGGAGACTCTATTATTAGGGGTACAGAAAGGGAAATCTGTCACAAAGACCAGGATAGCCGAACAGTGGAGAACTGGGCCGACTTCTCTATCGGCTCCAGGCTCTATCGTAGGGACGGGCTGCTCCTCAATGGGGAAGGTGCAGCTGTGTTAGGGGGGAAAGATGTAGGGTAAAAATATACATAAACCACTTAATCGTATGTATACTAATGCCAGAAGCCTGACTAATAAAACTGGTAAACTGGAATTAGTGATGTGTGAGAAGGACTATGACATAGTGGGAATAACAGAGACATGGCTGGATGATAGCTATGACTGGGCAGTTAATGTACAGGGTTGCAGTCTGTTTAGAAAGGATCCCCAAAACCGGAGAGGGGGAGGGGTCTGCCTTTATGTAAAGTCCTGTCTAAAGCCCACAGTCCGAGAAAATATAAGTGAGGGACATGAACCTGTGGAGTCACTGTGGGTAGAAATACATGGAGGCAAAAACAATAATAAATTACTAATAGGAGTTTATTATAAACCGCCTAATGTACCAGAGTCCACCGAAATTCTACTACTAAACGAGATAGACAAGGCGAAAAATAATAATGAGGTGGTTATTATGGGGGACTTCAACTACCCAGATATAAACTGGGAAACTGAAAGCTGTACATCTCATAAAGGAAACAGGTTCTTGGCAATAACCAAAGAAAAGTCAATTACCTTTCCCAACTGGTTCAGGACCCGACTAGAGGGATGGCCATACTGGACTTAGTATTAACCAATAGACCTGACAGAACAACAGATGTGCAGGTTGGGGGACACCTGGGAAATAGTGACCATAAAGTAATAACCTTCCAATTATACTTCAAACGAGGGTTTCTACTGAGAGGAACAAAAATACCAAACTTCAAAAAAGCTAACTTTAGCCAACTAAGAGAGGCAATAGGCCTAACCAACTGGGACAAAGTCCTCAAAAAGAAAATTACCGTATTTTTTGCCGTATAAGACGCACCGGCGTATAAGACGCACCTAGGTTTTTGGGGAGGAAAATAAGAAAAAAAATATTTTTAACCAAAAGGTGTGCTGTGTGTTTGGAACTAATGGTGGTCTGTGGATGGCACTATTACTGGGGATCTGTGGATGACGGACACTGTTATGGGGGGATCTGTGGATGACGGACACTGTTATGGGGGGATCTGTGGATGACGGACACTGTTATGGGGGGATCTGTGGCTTGCACTGTTACAGGGGGATCTGTGGCTGGCACTGTTACAGGGGGGGGATCTGTGGATGGCACTGTTATACATGTGTCATCCACAGACCCTCCCAGCCCATAACTGTGCCATCCACAGATCCCCCGCCGCTCCAGTATACTAATATAATATGTCTTATTCAATTAATAGTTATTAAATATGCCTCTTTATTCCTAATAGTACCTTAAATCCTAAGCGCTTCAGTACAATGCCGGCAGGCCGGGCGGCCGGCGCGGCGCTTCACTCACTTGCATCACTTGCCTGCGCCGCCTGCTTCATTCATAAAGTAGGCGGCGCAGGCACGTGACATCAGGGAGTTACGCTGCCGCCCGCCCGGCCTGCATACTACTGAAGCGCTTAGGATTTAAGTTACTATTAGGCATAAAGCGGCATATTTAATAACCATTAATTGAATATGACATATTATATTAGTATACCGGAGAGGAAGGGCGGGGCTATAGTACAGTGACTGCACCGCCCGCCGCTATTGCCGGCCCCAGCTCCTCCTCCCAGTCCCTCCCCGAGTCCCCGCTCGCTTTACATCGCAGCTTGCGATGTAAAACTGACAGCATTCGCCGTATAAGACGCAGGGGCATTTTCCCCCCATTTTGGGGGGAGAAAAAGTGTGTCTTATATGTCGAAAAATACGGTAATACAGCCACAAAATTGGATATTTTTAAAAGCATCCTAAAATCTAATTGGGAATAAAAGGTTAAGGAACAAGAAGAAACCAATGTGGATAAATAGAACTGTAAAGAAGGCAATAAATGACAAAAAGAAAGCATTTAAATGACTAAAACAGGAGGGTTGCGAGGAAGCACTGAAAAACGATAAGGAAAAAAATAGAATATGTAAAAAAAAAAAAAAAAAAGCCACCAAACAAGAGACTGAGAGATTAATTGCCAAAGAGAGCAATACTAATCCTAAAATGTTCTTTAATTCTATAAATGGTAAAAAGTATAAATCTGAAGGTGTCGGCCCTCTACAGAGTAATGAGGGGGGAGTTGCAGAGAGCGATGAGGAGAAAGCAAAGCTATAAAATATTTTTTTCTCCAATGTATTCACTGAGAAAAATAAACTGTCAGATAAAATGCAGAATGTAAAAATAAATTTCCCATTAAAAGTGCCCTGTCTGACCCAGGAAGAAGTACATCAGCGACTTAAAAAGATTAAAATAGACAAATCGCCAGGATCGGATGGCATACACCCCTGTATCCTAAGGGAATTAAGTGATGTCATAGCCAGACCCTTATTTCTGATATTTACTGACTCTATACTGACAGGGAATGTCTCACAGGATTGGCGCATAGCAAATGTGGTGCCAATATTCAAAAAGGGGCCAAAAACAGACCCTGGAAACTATAGGCCAGTAAGTTTAACATCGGTTGTAGGTAAATTGTTTGAAGGTTTTCTATGAGATGCTATCTTGGAGTACGTTAATGAAAATAAGCAAATAACATCATATCAGCATGGCTTCATGAGGGATCGGTCATGTCAAACAAATTTAATCAGTTTCTAATGAGGAGGTAAGTTCTAGACTTGACAGCGGCGAATCAATGGATGTCGTATATCTGGACTTCTCCAAAGCATTTGACACTGTACCACATAAAAGGTTAGTATATAAAATGAGATGCTCGGACTGGGAGAAAACGTCTGTAAGTGGGTAAGTAACTGGCTCAGTGATAGAGTGAAGAGGGTGGTTATTAACGGTACATACTCAGATTGGGTCACTGTCACTAGTGGGGTACCTCAGGGGTCAGTATTGGGCCCTATTATCTTCAATATATTTATTAATGATCTTGTAGAAGGCTTGCATAGTAAAATATCAATTTTTGCAGATGACACTAAACTGTGTAAAGTAATTAACATTGAAGAGGACAGTATACTACTACAGAGGGATCTGGATAGATTGGAGGCTTGGGCAGATAAGTGGCAGATGTAAGTGGCCAAATGTAAGGTTAAAACACTAGGTAACACTGACATGGAAAAGGATCTAGGAATTTTAATAAACAGCAAACTAAGCAGTAAAAACCAGTGTCAGGCAGCTGCTGCCAAGGCCAATAAGATAATGGGTTGCATCAAAAGGGGCATAGATGCCCGTGATGAGAACATAGTCCTACCACTTTACAAATCACTAGTAGTACCACACATGGAGTACTGTGTACAGTTCTGGGCTCCTGTGAACAAGGCAGACATAGCAGAGCTGGAGAGGGTCCAGAGGAGGGCAACTAAAGTAATAACTGGAATGCGGCAACTACAGTACCCTGAAAGATTATCAACATAAGGCCTCATGCACACGGCCGTTGTTTTGGTCCACATCCGAGCCGCAGTTTTTGCGGCTCGGATGCGGACCCATTCACTTCAACGGGGGCCGCAAAAGATGCGGACAGCACTCCGTGTGCTGTCGCCATCCGTTGCTCCGTTCCATGGCCCCGCAAAAAAAATATTACCTGTCCTATTCTTGTCTGTTTTGCGGACAAGAATAGGCAGTTATTTCAATGGCTGTCCGTGCCGTTCTGCAAATTGTGGAACGCACACGGACGCCATCCGTGTTTTGCGGATCCGCAGTTTGCAGACCACAAACCACATAACGGTCGTGTGTATGTATCCTTAGGGCTGTTCACTTTAGAAAAAAGACAACTCAGGGGAGATCTATGGAACTCTCTGCCCGAGGAGGTGGTGATGGTGAGTTCACTAATGAAATTAAGAGGGGCCTGGATGTATTTCTGGAGTGTAATAATATTACAGGCTATAGCTACTAGAGAGGGGTCGTTGATCCAGGGATTTATTCTGATTGCCTGATTGGAGTCGGGAAGGAATTTTTTTCTCCTAAAGTGGGGAAATTTAGCTTCTACCTCACAGGTTTGTTGCCTTCCTCTGGATCAACTTGCAGGATGACAGGCCAAACTGGATGGACAGATGTCTATTTTCGGCCTTATATACTATGTTACTATGTTACCTAGCACCCCCACCGATCTGCTGTTTCATCCACTGTGCCAGGAAGAATACAGTGTACAGAGCTGGAAGCAGACAGCTGTGTACACTGTGTACTGCAGCTCATCTCTCATTTAAGGAACTGGAAACTGAGGTACAGTACGCCGATGCTGGAAACTGCACAGCGTTAGTGACCTTCTGCATTCCCTCCGTACGCTGTATGGGTTACAAAAGTCCAAATTTGTTTCTTCTTTAAAATAAAACGGTTCATCACTGGATCGATAATACAACTCCCTATGTCCAATCAGATGATAAACAGATGTATTCACTGGCACAGTGTGAAAATCCTTACACAATACACTAGTGGGTACAGCATATTGTTGGTGCCAGGATCTTCACACTGTGCCACATCTTTTTATCATCTAACTGATCCAGTAACTTGACCCTAAAGGTATAGCCATCATTGATGGTAGTCTTGCTGCATACAGTAGGTTATCAAGGCCACTTGGCTCAGTGTATTGAGGCAGCTAAAAGTATATTAGCTTGACAGTGGCGTAGTGTGGGTTGCCAGAACCGGCGGCAAGCCAAGTATTGTGCCCCCCCCCAACCTGTGCCCACGCCCATTTTTTTACAGATAATCACAGAACCTACAAAGATTGGAGCTCACAAAGTACCAATACAAAAATATATTTTTATTGAAATTACAATAGTACATATATAAAAGACGTTGTAGCTAAAAAAGAGGGTAGCAGCAAAGAAAAACACCATCCTAGTGGGACACTGGCTACATATTTACGTATATTATAATAAACAGCAATATATGCATAAGGGACAAAAGTCTCCAAAATGTTCCCAGCAGTCCTAGAATATGCATATATTGCTGCAATATATCAGACTCAGCCATACGGCTATATGATTACAAATTGCTGTTTATTATATTATAAATATGTATCGAGTGTCCCACTAGGATGGTGTTTTTCTTTGCTTTACCTTCTTTTTTAGCTACAACATATTTTATATATGTACTATTGTAATTTAAATAAAATATATTTTTGTATTGGTACTTTGTGAGCTCCAATCTTTCTAGGTTCTGTGCTGTAGGAGCTGGTACTCTTATTTTTTCAATTGTTGGCCCCCTGGAATTGCCGCAATATGCATTGCACATAAGTTTTGGCATGTGGGCCAGCTTTGGTCTTGCCTTTATATTTTTACAGATAATGTAGTAGATATCACCTGCAGTCCTATGTAACATCACTGATAACACGGTGATAACTCTCTGTGTACAGATAATGTAGTAGATAGGTGTGAGCCCCCAGAATTCAGAACACGCACAGTGTGACCTGAAGTCTGGTGCCAGGCTGCAACACTGTGGACCAAATTCTATATCCACCCTTCCATCACTACAGAACATGCAGGGTAATACAGCGCACATACCTCTTACATCCAGTGATGTCTCCTTTGAGGTAGATGTTCTCTTGCCTCATCTTCTCCTTTCAGACCTTCAGACCACCATTTTTCTGCCATTTCTTCTCTCTGCAGTTTGACCAAAAAAATCTTAGTTTACTACTTTTCCATCATCCTCCCATCTTCTGTACAAATCATCCTACCACCCCCAATACTGTGCCTGCCGTGCTCCCCAATACTATACTGCAGAAACAGATACACCCCCTGGTAATAGTAGTACCATGCCGATAGTGCCCTTCAATAATTATTGGCACACAGTGCCCTAAAATAACTGCGCCCAGCAAATAGTGCCCCTGACACTAATAGTGTAAACATAATGTCCCCCAAAAATAATTGTGGTAAGCTGATACTGTGCCAAGGTGCCCCCACAGTAATAGTGCTCCCAACAGTACCACCAATAGGAATAATTCTCTGCTAGAGTACACATGGTAGTAATAGTGCTCCTACAGTGCCCCCAACATGTCCCCACTGTGCCCCAGAAGTGATAATGCTTCGATAGTGCCCATACTAGTAATCATGTTCCCCCTAGACCCCCAGTAGTAATAAAGCCCACCATAATGCCCCCCAGTAGTAATAATTCTCCTTATAATGTGACAGTGCAAAAAATACCCCCTTTTAATGCTCCCAGATGAGCTAATGTCCCAATAGTGCCCCCATAATGTGCCAGTATAATATACCCCCATAGTGCTCCTCTCCCCCCTTCCTCCTAGTGCCCCCCATAATGTACCAGTATAAAATACCCTTTCTTAGTGGCCCCGTAGATGACCCCATGGTACTCCTCTCTCCCCTTCCCTATAGTACACACCATAATGTGCCCCAATATAAAATGCCCCTATACGGACCCCCCATATAAAATACTCCTTCTTTGTGGCCTCAGTAGATGCCCCCAATAATGTGCCAGTAAAAAAGTGCCCCCATAGTGCCACCCAATAATGGGCCAGTAAGAAGTGCCCCCATAAATGCCCCTACAGTGCGCCGTAATAATGTGCCAGTAAGATGTGCCCCCATAGATGCCCCCACAGTGCCCCCCAATAATGTGCCAGTAAGATGTGCTCATCTCACATTGCGACACCATAGACTATCATTATAAAAATTGTTGCACAACATTGGTGGGACATCAATGTCGCGCCACGCTTGTTGCAGTGTAGTTGTACCCTATGTGTCGCGTGGCACATGTCGTCGTGTAGACTTAGCCCAGGGCTGTTCAAAAAATGTGGACCCCGACCTGTGTAACATATAGACATGGTAATGGAACTAGGCTTACTACAGAGATGCAATATATGTACAGTGTACGTGTGAGTATATAGATATATATACAGACTACATGTGAGTATATAGATATGTGTACAGTGTGTGAGTATATAGATATATATATACAGTGTACGTGTGAGTATGTAGATATATGTAGAATGTACGTGTGAGTATATAGGTATATGTACAGTGTACGTGTGAGTATATAGATATATGTACAGTGTATGTACTGTGTGAGTATATAGATATATATACTGTGTATGTGTGAGTATATAGATATATGTAGAATGTATGTATTGTGTGAGTATATAGATATATGTACAGTGTATGTGTGAGTATATAGATATATGTACAGTGTATGTACTCTGTGTCAGTATGTAGATTATGTACAGTGTACGTGTGAGTATATAGATATATATTGAGAGTGTGTGAGTATATAGATATATGTAGAATGTAAGTGTGAGTATGTAGATATATGTACAGCGTGCATGTAAGTATATAGCTATATGTACAGTGTACGTGTGAGTATATACAGTGCTGCCCATAATTATTCATACCCCTGTCAAATTTTGACTTAAAGTTACTTTTATTCAATCAGCAAGTAATTTTTTTATGGGAAATGACATAGGTGTCTCACAAAAGATAATAAGACGGTGTACAAGAGGCATTATTGTTGAAAAAAACATTTCTCAGCTTTTATTTACATTTGAGCAAAAAATACAAGCTGTTCCGCACTGTGGAAATCTCAGAGGATGTGGTCGGAAGCCAAAAGTGACACCTGTGCTGGCCAGGAGGATAGTTAGAGAGGTGAAAAAGAATCCAAGGATCACCACCAAGGACATCCTGGTGAATCTGGGCTCTGCTGGTGACAATGTCTCAAGGCAGACAATCCAATGGACACTGCACAATGCAGACCAAGGAGGACGCCACTTCTCCAGATAAGGCACACAAAAGCTTGCTTGGCCTTTGCAAAAGGTCATCTGGACAAAGAAGAAGACTTCTGGTCTCCTGTGTTATGGTCAGATGGTCACAATGATGTTCCTTCATTTGGCGTAAAAAAGGAGAAGCCTTCAACCCAAAGAACACCATCCCCACTGTCAAACATGGTGGTGGGAACCTAATGCTTTGGGGGTGTTTTTCAGCCAATTAACCAGGGAACCTAATGACAGTAAACGGCACCATTAAAAAAGAGCAATACATGAGGATTCTCAACGACAACATCAGGCAGTCTGCTGAGAAACTTGGCCTTGGGCACCAGAGGACATTTCAGCATGACAATGACCCAAAACGCACAGCAAAATAGTGAAGAAATGGTTAGCAGACAACAACATTAACGTTTTGGAGTGGCCCAGCCAGAGTCCAGACTTGAATTCAATTGAGAATCTGTGGAGGGAGATAAAGATCAGGTTGATGGCAAGAAGACCCTCCAACCTGAAAGATTTGGAGCTCATTGCTAAAGATGAATGGGCAAAAATACCTGTGGAGACATGCAAAAAGCTGGTCTGCAATTATAGGAAGCATTTGATTGCTGTAATAGCCAATAAAGTATTTTCTATTGATTATTGAGAAGGGTATGAATAATTTTGGACTGGACACTTTTTGCTCAAATGTAAAAAAAAAGCTGAGAAATGTTTTTTTCCCTCTTGTACATCGTCTTATTATCTTTTGGGAGACACCTATGTAATTTCCTGTCAAAAAATTACTTGCTGGATGAATAAAAGTAACTTTAAGTCAAAATTTGCCAGGGGTATGAATAATTATGAGCAGCACTGTAGATATATGTGCAGTGTGCGTGTGAGTATATAGATATATGTACTGTGTATGTGTGACTATGTAGATATATATACTGTGTATGTGTGAGTATGTAGATATATGTACAGTGTACGTGTGAGTATGTAGATATCTGTACAGTGTACGTGTGAGTATATAGATATATATACTGTGTATGTGTGAGTATGTAGCTATATGTACAGCATGCATGTGAGTATGTAGATATCTGTACAGTGTACAGGTCGCTGCTGGGAACGATGTTGTCCGAGTAGTACGCCACTTTTACAGACTGACAATAATACGCACAAAACCGAAGGTAAAATCAATTTTAGAGCAAAACTTGTTAGGAAACATTCTTTCCTGTATGTTTACTTGTATATAAAGTGCAAATGTTGCCACAAATTACAAGGAAGAGGCACTCCGATACAACCTGTATATCACATAAAGGAGGGCATCATTCACATTGTGGTACAATTGTTTAGGTAGTGGGATTCCTACACTAATAATGCCTATGCACTAAGTGAAAGGGCTGCCAAAAATGACAAGGAACCGGCACTCCAATCCACTTTTTATTACACATAAAGGGCATCATACAGACCCTTGGAAAATTATGATTGATGGCCTGCTGATGACCCTCTAAAACATTAAGGGGGCGAGGGCCTGCTGCTGATCTGACCATCTAAAACATTAAGGGTGAGGGTCTGCTGCTGAGCTGACCATCTAAAGAATTTTGTGGACGAGGGCCTGCTGCCGAGCTGACCATCTAAAAGAAAATGTGGGCAAGGGCCTGCTGCCGAGCTGAGAATCTAAAACATTTTGTGGGTGAAGGCCTGCTGCCGAGCTGACCATCTAAAAATGTAGGGGTGAGGGTCTGCTGCTGAGCTGACCCTCTAAAACATTATGGTTGAGGGCCTGTTGGTGACCCTCAAACACATTATGGGTGAGGGCTTACTGGTGACACTCTAAAACATTACGGGTGAGAGCCCGCTGTTGAGCTGACCCTCTAAAACATTTGGAGCGAGGGCAGACTAATAAGCATGTTGATATGATGGAGGAGGAGGACGAGAAAAGGAAGATTGAACCATATACCCTTTTTAGTGGTGGAAGGGGTGCATGGCAATACAGTGTATTCAATATACCATAAAAGCCACATTTAGAATGCCTTTATCTTCAGCCTCTTTCCTCTGGTGAAGTAGAGAAGTCAGGGGCAATCCAGGCCTTGTTCATTTTGATAAGAGTCAAACGGTCAGCATTTTCAGTTGACAAGCAGATGCACTTATCAGTTATTATGCGCCCAGGCAGCACTAAATACACACTCTGACAAAACGCTGGCGGCTGGGCAGGCCAGCATCTCCAAGGCATAGAGCGCCAGTTTGTGCCATGTGTCCAGCTTGGACATCCAATAGTTGTAAGGCACAGAGGGATCATTGAGGATGCTGATATGGTCTGCTACGTACTCCTGCACCATCTTCTAAAAATTTTCCCTCCTTGTGACACTAGGCCGCGCATCAGGTTGAGGGTGCTGGCGGGGTGTCATAAAACTGTCCCAGGCCTTGCAGAGTGTTGACCTGCCTCTGTTGGAACTTCTGTTTGTTCCCCTCGTTTCTTCTCCTCGATTGGCCAAGGAACTACGTACTCTGCAGCCAGCGTTGTCAGCTGAAAATTTTTGGAGCAATTTTTCCACAAGGACCTTCTGGAATTGCACCATTTTGCTCGTTCTCTCCACCACAGGAATGACAGATGAGAAGTTCTCTTTGTAACGGGGGCTGAGAAAGGTGAACAACCAGTAATTGGTGTTGGCTAAAATGCATACAACGCGAGGGTCACGGGAAAGTCAGCCTAACATAAAGTCAGCCATGTGTGCCAGAGTCCCAATAGACAAGACTTTGCTGTCCTCATCAGGAGGATGCCTCTCAATCTCCTCATCCTCTTCCTCCTATTCTACCTATCCTTGTTAAACAGATGGAATAAAACTTCCATGGGTACTACCCTCTGTAGCGGAGGCAACCGTCTCCTGCTCTTATTCCTCCTCCTTCTCCTCATCATCCAATTTGCGCTGAGAAGAGGAACTGAGGATGGTCTGGCTATCACCCTGTCTTCCTTCATTTCTACCTCTTCCACATGCAAAGTGTCCGCCTTAATTGTGAGCAGCGAGCGTTTGAGTAGACTACAGAAGTGGGATGGTTACACTGATAATAGCGTTATCGCCGCTCACCATCTGTTTTGATTTCTCAAAATTGCGCAAAACCTCACAGAAGTCAGACATCAATGCCCACTCATCGCTTGTGAAGAGCGGAAGCTGACTGGAAAGGTGACGACCATGTTGTAGTTGGTATTCCACTACTGCCCTCTGCTTTTTTCACTCACTTTGCAGCAGTGTCTGCATAGCTTGATCTCTGTGCTGTCACAAATAAGCCATAGTTTACAGATCTTCTGTATCCTGGGACCCTGCAAGTTCTCTGGGGCAGTGTTACTCTTAGATGAGCTGCATCTGGGGTCCTAATGGCCTGGAGGAACAGAAGTTGGATTGCAGGATCCCTTACTCCTCACATTCTACTTTTTAACTCCTCAAAATAGCTCTGCCCCTCACTTAGCATTTACTCGGACCAGCCTTGCAAAACTACTGTGAAAGGGCTACTAACAGGGCATGCTACTGTGAAAGGGTCACTAAGGGAGCATCACTACTGTGTGGTGGCACTAAGGGGTATCACAATCAGGTGGTGCTCTATGGGGCATATGTACTTTGTGCAGACACTAATAGAGAGCACTACTGTGTGGGCTCTAAGGGGGCAAAACTATTGTGAAGGGGGCATGCTACCGTGAAGGGTAACCACTATTATGTAGAGGCAGAAAGGGGGGATGGTACTTTGTAAGGGCCCTAAAGGGGCATTCTACTGTGAAGGGGCGTTAAGGAGACCACTACTGTGTGGGGTCAGTAAGGTGGCATAACTACTGGTTGTGGATACTAAGGCGGCATAATTATTGTGAAGGGTCACTAAGGGGGCATAACTACTATGTGGGGGCACTAAAGGTGCAAAAAACACTACTGTGAACAAGGAACTAAGGGGGCAAATCTACTGTATGGGGGCACAGTGGGTGTATCACTACTTTGTATGTGGCCACTAAGAGGCATTCTACTGTGTGGGGGCACTAAGGGGACATACCTACTGAGTGGGTGGGGGGTTGAATGGTGAGCATGGGCGGTCTTGACTAGACAGTGGAGGGGGAGTTGTGAAGAAGTTTCTTGGGGGGTGAGGCCCATTAAAAAATTGTTATAGGGCCCAGCCTTTTCTAGCTATGCCCCTGAATCCAACGAACAAGCAAACAGACAAACCAATACTTTATACCTGGGCAGCGCTGGGTACTTTTCTTAGTCCAGCATTCAGCAATCTTCAGCACAACATATGCTGCAAAGCTACAACTCCCAGCATGCACATTTACTTGGCTGTTCTAGTAACTTCCATTAAAGTGAAAGGAGGATTCTGAGAGTTGTAGTTTCGGAACAGCTGGGGTGCCGAAGTTTTCTGATCCCTGCTTCAGAATTTTACAAAATTGGAGAGCAGACTGGCAAATAGAATGCCAGAACTACTGTGAAGACAAACACTGACACAGGCGTTATGCTTTTACTCTAAATATTTTAGATCAATAATGTTGAAGTAGTTCTTGCAGGTAGTCATAACAAAGTGCCAGGATAGATTAATATTTAATCTATATATATTCTATTCGGAGAATGCTTTGTAAGAACTGGAAGAATGTCATATTTTACCTACATATCTGAGCACATGCTGGCTATGTTCACTGCTGAAATGCGTAAGCCTCTCCAGCACATCGAATACAGTTAGTATCTATAACAATGACATCTATGGTATATAAAATGCTCCTCAATACATTAGGGAGATAAAATTGCTTCAATTTAATGTACATTATAATCATGTCTCTTTTCATTGTAGCAGGTACAAGGACATTAGAAATCACGTACTTGGCATAAATGTTCTGCCTTTATTTGAAATGATTTTTTATCAGTTTTCATGAGTGTATAAATCAAGATAAGCTGCGGTTATGAAGCTTTATAAAGGGATTGTCACCTGAAGATAGAATATTGCAGCCATTAGAAAGGGGGCCAAATGTTTTGGCAGTACAAAACATCCCCATATGCATCAAGAAAGTAGGGCCAGGTGGGGTGGATTTTCTGCAGTGGAATTTTGACTGTTATGTGATACAAGCCCCGGAGGAGTGGAGGGTAGGAGTGCTAGTGGCTCTAGCTGTAACAATCAATAATAGTGGAAATCCTCATTCCGAAACTCCCTATGGCCAGGGCAGTGTTAGGCCACACACCTCTGCTGATGGTAGTTGGGGTGCCCTTGCTGTTGTGCTTTGGTGTAGGTTCAAGTCAAGAGGTGTAGGGCGTAATGGCTAACATATGGTGCAGGAGTCGGTAACCAGGTCAGTTGTAGAAAGTTAACGTCTCTCTTTATGAAAGTGCAGAATGGGAGTTGTAGTACATCCAGCAGTACCAAAACAAAGTTCCAAATAACTCCCAAATAGGAATGCAGATGAGATAGTTTCAGATAAGATAGGTATGGCGACTGAGCAACAACTACTAGTGTGGGAGGAGAGGGTCTACCTCCCTGCTATAGTGCCAAGTAAAAAGCTGGGGCCTTTAGAAGGCAGTAGGTTTAGTGCTGCTAAGCCAAAGGGGAGCACATATCCTGCCCTATGTATAAACTGTTAGGAACACTGGAGCAGAACTGGAAGCAACGCAAGCAGGGGCGTAGCTATAGGGGGTGCAGAGGTAGCAGTCACTACCGGGCCTAGGAGCCTGAAGGGGCCCAAAGACCCTTGTTCCACATAAGAAGACACGGTATTATGGAAAGTGCATGCTGGTCAAGTTACACCTTTGGTTAGAGGGAAGGGGTTAGGTCAAGGATTTAACAGGGAGGTGGTTGGAGGGATGGCATTTCAATTTTTGTCTCCCTGGCTACAAAGCACTGAGGGAGGGGGGAACCCAAGCTGAAATTTTGCACCAGGGCACATGGGCCTTTAGCTACGCCCCTGAACACAAGCGTGACAGCTACTAGTAGAGAAGAGATCTGAGCTAATGCATTGAGGCCTAAAAGCATCAGGGAGGTCTCGATTGGGACTAGTACTATTGATATTGTACATATAGACTCTCTATAGTTTAAAGGTTGTGAAGAACCATTATGCGTACTGTAAATTTTATAGACTGAAACCACCATGCACATGAGCCTTTTTGTATAGGGGGCCACTAATCTATGTACTATGGATTATGGTTCAAGGTCCAGCTCGCTTATAGAATAAACAAATGTAGACGGAATAATGTGCAGTAAACATTTGTGTCAAGAATTTGCGTGCATTTGCCTGCCTTACAGACAAACCGGTAGTAGGTGTTACCCCTGCACGTTTCTTACAGAAGATGGCAAGGATTCTAGCTACTGTACAGTATGGCGAGTGTACTGTAAACTACAGAAGCTCTGCTCTGTTTTGTAAGCATAGCAGACATGTTTTCAGGATCCAGAGAGCTCACTTGCCATAGTTACTGTTCCATGTTTTCAAAATATCTTTTTATTGGATTTAGTTAGACAAAAATACAATCAAAGAATAATAGCAATAATAAAACAATGAAAGGAAAGATAAACGTTAGAATAAAATAAAATTACAACTTTGGTGTTGCACAGCACAAAACATGAGACATTTTACAATCGGTCTCATCTGGTTCTAATGAAAATGTCAGCTCAGATCAAAAGTATTCGGTAGTTCTCAATGAGAAATCTTTTCCTTCTAAATCCAATATGCTTTTGGGGGAGAGTAGCAGACATTTTAAAGCCTTGAGTGCTGTCTTCTTGATGAGCAGCATCTCAGACGTCAGACGGGCACATCCTGAGATGTAAATATATGATGCCGAAACCACAGAACTTAATAATTACATGTGACATTATTGAGCGTTGCAGTATTTTTCACATGTGGTACTGCCAGGGTCGGTTTTAGATAAAGTGTAGTCCTGGAATTTTTTTTAAGTGGGGCCCCAAAAGAAATACTGCACAAACAACACATTCACACATAGCCTGCCTGCACTGATTGCGGACTGCACGCGGTTTTTCCACGCAGATTCTCGTGCAGAGACACTGCAGTGTAATACAGTACCAGCAAGGTGTAGAAGATTATCTTTAGGATAGGTCATCAATATCAGTTCGGCTGGCGTCCTTCTCCCGGGACACCTGCCGATCAACTGTTGGGAGGCCAGTGATGTCACTGTATACACATGGCCTAGTTGCAGTTCAGTCCCATTCAAGTGAAAGGAGATAAGTTGCAATACCAAGCATCGCTGCTGTCTAATGTACGGCGCTGTGCTTGGTAAACTATAAAGAGACCGCAGTGCTCATCGGAGCTCTTGTGAGCGCCATGGCCTCTTCAAACAGCTGATCAGCAGGGGTGTCAGGAGTCAGATCCCCACTGATCTGATACTGTCACCGCCAGACATCTGAGAAGCTCTGACAGACGTTCTTCAGAACCTCCTGCCTGAGGTTCTTTTGGTTTGCTTTTGTTTTGTCATCTAGTTTCCCTCTCTCTCTCTCTTTAAATCCCCTCCCATACTGCATCACTTTGCGGTTTATACAACTTCCTGGAGTGTGCTGATGCTAGAAGCTGTTACTGCTGCATCCACAAGATAAGTCTGTTTTCTTTATTTCTGTTTGCCTGTGGGCTTGATCCTAGGTGACCCTGACTCCCTCCGTATTAAGTGTAGAGAGCCGGTGGTCGTGTCCCCTCACTATTATAGGGTGTTCAGGTGTCATACAGTCGAGGAACGAGGGTATGCAATTTTCTACCATTGAGATTTTTACATAGGCTGAGCAGTAAGGGAGAGAGCTAGGGCTCTTACAGGGCTTACCCTCCTGTTCCTTAGTTTTGGATCAAGTCAGTCGGATCTTCATTTGTGTCTTCTAGTTTTCTGTAACACCATCCGTGACAGATACTGATCCATATAAAATTCCCAGGTAAACTTTTTAACTGGAAAAAAACAAGAAGCAGGTTGGAAAGACAAACAAATATACAAATATAGCCTTTAAAATGTAACTCTTCTTTAAAAACACTTTCTACATGTCATAGTCACCTGCCAATTTTTATTGGTGGGAATTGCGGCATTGAGACCCTACAAGGAGGCAGAAATACTCAGCCTTGCACTGAGCCTCCTCACTAATGAAAGACTGGGTCACAGACTCATGCACATGACAGTATTTATGGTCTGCATGCATTCCATGTTTTTTGCGGCTCGGATGCAGACACATTAATTTTAATGGGGCCACAAAAATGCAGACAGCGCACCATGAACTGTCCACGTCCATACTTCTGTTCCCTCCATAAAAACAGAACATGTTCTTTTCTCTAGCTTGGAAAAAAAAGGTGGCATGCTTATGGACAAGATCCATGTTTTGTGGACCGCAAACAGATACAGTCATTTGCATGAGGCCTTACCAAGTCTTCAGCTAGTGAGGAGGGACAAGACTCGACTGAGCACTTCTGCCTATTATAGACTTCTAAAAGAGAATATATATATATATATATATATATATATATATATATATTTCTATTGGATATACAGTATCTAGATATCTATACAGTATGTACACACATATTTCCACATTTATACTCACATCAACATATACAAAAACATACACAGGGTGTGTGATATATATATATATATATATATATATATATATATATAGTTGCAAGAAAAAGTTTGTGAACCCTTTGGAGTAATATGGATTTATGCACAAATTGGTCATAAAATGTAATCTGATCTTCATCTAAGTGACAACAATAGACAATCACAGTCTGCTTAAACTAATAACACACAAAGAATTAAGTGTTACCTTGTTTTTATTGAACACACCATGTAAACATTCACAGTGCAAGTGGAAAAAGTATGTGAACCCCTAGACTAATTGCAACTCTAAGAGCTAATTGGAGTGAGGTGTCAGCCAACTGGAGTCCAATCAATGAGAAGAGATTGGAGGTGTTCGTTACAGCTGCCCTGCCCTATAAAAAAACACACACCAGTTCTGGGTTTGCTTTTCACAAGAAGCATTGCCTGATGTGAATGATGCCTCACACAAAAGAGCTCTCAGAAGACCTACGATTAAGAATTGTTTACTTGCATGAAGCTGGAAATGGTTATAAAAGTATCTCCAAAAGCCTTGCTGTTCATCAGTCCACGGTAAGACAAATTGTCTATAAATGGAGAAATTTCAGCACTACTGCTACTCTCCCTAGGAGTGGCCATCCTGTAAAGATGACTGCAAGAGCACAGCTCAGACTGCTCAATGAGGTGAAGAAGAATCCTAGAGTGTCAGGTAAAGACTTACAAAAGCCTCTGGCATATGCTAACATCCCTGTTACGTAAAACACTAATCAAGAATGGATTTAATGGGAGGATACCACAGATAAAGCCACTGCTGTCCAAAAAAAACATTGCTGCACATTTACAGTTTGCACAAGAGCACCTGGATGTTTCACAGCAGTACTGGCAAAATATTCTGTGGACAGATGAAACCAAAGTTGAGTTGTTTGGAAGAAACACACAACAGTATGTGTGGAGAAAAAGAGGCACAGCACACCAACATCAAAACCTTATCCCAACTGTAAAGTATGGTGGTGGGGGCATCATGGTTTGGGGCTGCTTTGCTGCGTCAGGGCCTGGACGGATTGCTATCATCGAAGGAAAAATGAATTCCCAAGTTTATCAAGACATTTTGCAGGAGAACTTAAGGCCATCTGTCCACCAGCTGAAGCTCAACAGAAGATGGGTGTTGCAACAGGACAGAGACCCAAAGCATAGAAGTAAATCAACAACATAATGGCTTAAACATGAGAAAATACGCCTTCTGGAGTGGCCCAGTCAGAGTCCTGACCTCAACCCGATTGAGATATCACAGCATGACCTCAAGTAAGCGATTCACACCAGACATCCCAAGAATATTGCTGAACTGAAACAGTTCTGCAAAGAGGAATGGTCAAGAATTACTCTTGACCGTTGTGCACGTCTGATCTGCAACTACAGGAAACATTTGGTTGAAGTTAATGCTGTCAAATGAGGTTCAACCAGTTATTAAATCCAAGGGTTCACATACTTTTTCCACCTGCACTGTGAATGTTTACATGGTGTATTCAATAAAAACATGGTAACATTTAATTCTTTGTGTGTTTATTAGTTTAAGCAGACTGTGATTGTCTATTGTTGAGACTTAGATGAAGATCAGATCACATTTTATGACCAATTTGTGCAGAAATCCATATCATTCCAAAGGGTTCACATACTTTTTCTTGCAACTGTATATATATATATATATATATATATATATATAAATATATATATATATATATATATATATATACACACACACACACATACATATGAACATACAGACATACAGTATATTTATTTACACATATATACTCACACAACATACATATGAACATACATTTTACAGTATATACTCATACATATACATTATAAACAGTCATAAATAAGAATATACAGTGTGTATATATATATATATATATATATATACACACTCACCTAAAGAATTATTAGGAGCACCTGTTCTATTTCTCATTAACCACTTCAGCCCCGCTAGGTGAAACCCCCTTCATGACCAGAGCACTTTTTACACTTCTGCACTACACTACTTTCACCGTTTATCGCTCGGTCATGCAACTTACCACCCAAATGAATTTTACCTCCTTTTCTTCTCACTAATAGAGCTTTCATTTGGTGGTATTTCATTGCTGCTGGCATTTTTACTTTTTTTGTTATTAATCAAAATGTAACGATTTTTTTGCAAAAAAATGACATTTTTCACTTTCAGCTGTAAAATTTTGTAAAAAAAACGACATCCATATATAAATTTTTCGCCAAATTTATTGTTCTACATGTCTTTGATAAAAAAAAAAATGTTTGGGCAAAAAAAAAAAATGGTTTGGGTAAAAGTTATAGCATTTACAAACTATGGTACAAAAATGTGAATTTCCGCTTTTTGAAGCAGCTCTGACTTTCTGAGCACCTGTCATGATTCCTGAGGTTCTACAATGCCCAAACAGTAGAAAAACACCACAAATGACCCCATTTCGGAAAGTAGACACCCTAAGGTATTCGCTGATGGGCATAGTGAGTTCATAGAACTTTTTATTTTTTGTCACAAGTTAGCGGAAAATGATGATGATTTTATTTTTTTTATTTTTTCTTACAAAGTCTCATATTCCACTAACTTGCGACAAAAAATAAAAAATTCTAGGAACTCACCATGCCCCTCACAGAATACCTTGGGGTGTCTTCTTTCCAAAATGGGGTCACTTGTGGGGTAGTTATACTGCCCTGGCAATTTAGGGGCCCAAATGTGTGAGAAGAACTTTGCAATCAAAATGTGTAAAAAATGACCGGTGAAATCCAAAAGGTGCACTTTGGAATATGCCCCCTTTGCCCACCTTGGCAGCAAAAAAGTGTGACACATCTGGTATCGCCGTACTCAGGAGAAGTTGGGGAATGTGTTTTGGGGTGTCATTTTACATATACCCATGCTGGGTGAGAAAAATATCTTGGTCAAATGCCAACTTTGTATAAAAAAATGGGAAAAGTTGTCTTTTGCCAAGATATTTCTCTCATCCAGCATGGGTATATGTAAAATGACCCCCCAAAACACATTGCCCAACTTCTCCTGAGTACGGCGATACCACATGTGTGACACTTTTTTGCAGCCAAGGTGGGCAAAGGGGCACATATTCCAAAGTGCACCTTTCAGATTTTGCAGGCCATTTTTTACACATTTTGATTGCAAGGTACTTCTCACACATTTGGGCCCCTAAATTGCCAGGGCAGTATAACTACACCACAAGTGACCCCATTTTGGAAAGAAGACACCCCAAGGTATTCTGTGAGGGGCATGGTGAGTTCCTAGAATTTTTTATTTTTTGTCACAAGTTAGCGGAAAATGATGATTTTTTTTTTCTTCTCTTTTTTCCTTACAAAGTCTCATATTCCACTAACTTGCGACAAAAAATAAAAAATTCTAGGAACTCGCCATGCCCCTCACGGAATACCTTGGGGTGTCTTCTTTCCAAAATGGGGTCACTTGTGGCGTAGTTATACTGCCCTGGCAATTTAGGGGCCCATATGTGTGAGAAGTACCTTGCAATCAAAATGTGTAAAAAATGACCGGTGAAATCCGAAAGGTGCACTTTGGAATATGTGCCCCTTTGCCCACCTTGGCATCAAAAAAGTGTCACACATCTGGTATCGCCGTACTCAGGAGAAGTTGGGGAATGTGTTTCGGGGTGTCATTTTACATATACCCATGCTGGGTGAGATAAATATCTTGGCAAAAGACAACTTTTCCCATTTTTTTTATACAAAGTTGGCATTTGACCAAGATATTTTTCTCACCCAGCATGGGTATATGTAAAATGACACCCCAAAACACATTGCCCAACTTCTCCTGAGTACGGCGATACCAGATGTGTCACACTTTTTTGCTGCCAAGGTGGGCAAAGGGGCACATATTCCAAAGTGCACCTTTCGGATTTTGCAGGGCATTTTTTACACATTTTGATTGCAAAGTTCTTCTCACACATTTGGGCCCCTAAATTGCCAGGGCAGTATAACTACGCCACAAGTGACCCCATTTTGGAAAGAAGACACCCCAAGGTATTCCGTGAGGGGCATGGCGAGTTCCTAGAATTTTTTATTTTTTGTCGCAAGTTAGTGGAATATGAGACTTTGTAAGGAAAAAAGAAAAAAAAAGAAAAATCATCATTTTCCGCTAAATTGTGACAAAAAATAAAAAATTCTAGGAACTCGCCGTGCCCCCCACGGAATACCTTGGGGTGTCTTCTTTCCAAAATGGGGTCACTTGTGGCGTAGTTATACTGCCCTGGCAATTTAGGGGCCCAAATGTGTAAGAAGTACCTTGCAATCAAAATGTGTAAAAAATGGCCTGCGAAATCCGAAAGGTGCCCCTTTGCCCACCTTGGCTGCAAAAAAGTGTCACACATCTGGTATCGCCGTACTCAGGAGAAGTTGGGCAATGTGTTTTGGGGGGTCATTTTACATATACCCATGCTGGGTGAGAGAAATATCTTGGCAAAAGACAACTTTTCCCATTTTTTTATACAAAGTTGGCATTTGACCAAGATATTTTTCTCACCCAGCATGAGTATATGTAAAATGACACCCCAAAACACATTCCCCAACTTCTCCTGAGTACGGCGATACCACATGTGTGACACTTTTTTGCAGCCTAGATGCGCAAAGGGGCCCAAATTCCTTTTAGGAGGGCATTTTTAGACATTTGGATCCCAGACTTCTTCTCACACTTTCGGGCCCCTAAAAAGCCAGGGCAGTATAAATACCCCACATGTGACCCCACTTTGGAAAGAAGACACCCCAAGGTATTCAATGAGGGGCATGGCGAGTTCCTAGAATTTTTTTTTTTTTTGCATAAGTTAGCGGATATTGATTTTTTTTTGTTTTTTTCTCACAAAGTCTCACTTTCCGCTAACTTAGGACAAAAATTTAAATCTTTCATGGACTCAATATGCCCCTCAGCGAATACCTTGGGGTGTCTTCTTTCCGAAATGGGGTCACATGTGGGGTATTTATACTGCCCTGGCTTTTTAGGGGCCCTAAAGCGTGAGAAGAAGTCTGGAATATAAATGTCTAAAAATGTTTACGCATTTGGATTCCGTGAGGGGTATGGTGCGTCCAATGTGAGATTTTATTTTTTGACACAAGTTAGTAGAATATGAGACTTTGTAAGAAAAAACAAAAACAAAAACAAACAAAAAATTTCCGCTAACTTGTGCCCAAAAAAATGTCTGAATGGAGCCTTACCAGGGGGGGGGGGGGGGGTGATCAATGACAGGGGGGTGATCAATGACAGGGGGGTGATCACCCATATAGACTCCCTGATCACCCCCCTGTCATTGATCACCCCGCCTGTAAGGCTCCATTCAGACGTCCGCATGATTTTTTACGGATCCATGGATACATGGATCGGAGCCACAGAACGCATTCGGACGTCTGAATGGAGCCTTACAGGGGGGTTATCAATGACAGGGGGTGATCAGGGTAATCAGGGTGATCACCCCCCTGTCACTGATCACCCCGCCTGTAAGGCTCCATTCAGACGTCCGCATGATTTTTTACGGATCCATGGATACATGGATCGGAGCCACAGAACGCATGCGGACGTCTGAATGGAGCCTTACAGGGGGGTTATCAATGACAGGGGGTGATCAGGGTAATCAGGGTGATCACCCCCCTGTCACTGATCACCCCGCCTGTAAGGCTCCATTCAGACATCCGCATGATTTTTTACGGATCCATGGATACATGGATCGGATCCACAGAACGCATGCGGACGTCTGAATGGAGCCTTACAGGGGGGTTATCAATGACAGGGGGTGATCAGGGTAATCAGGGTGATCACCCCCCTGTCACTGATCACCCCCCCTGTAAGGCTCCATTCAGACATCCGCATGATTTTTTACGGATCCATGGATACATGGATCGGATCCACAGAACGCATGCGGACGTCTGAATGGAGCCTTACGGGGGGGTTATCAATGACAGGGGATGATCAGGGTGATCACCCCCCTGTCACTGATCACCCCCCCTGTAAGGCTCCATTCAGACATCCGCATGATTTTTTACGGATCCATGGATACATGGATCGGATCCACAAAACGCATGCGGATGTCTGAATGGAGCCTTACAGGGGGGTTATCAATGACAGGGGGTGATCAGGGTGATCACCCCCCTGTCACTGATCACCCCCCCTGTAAGGCTCCATTCAGACGTCCGCATGATTTTTACGGATCCATGGATACATGGATCGGATCCGTAAAAATCATGCGGACGTCTGAATGGAGCCTTACAGGGGGGTGATCAATGACAGGGGGGTGATCAATGACAGGGGGTGATCAGGGAGTGTATATGGGTGATCACCCGCCTGTCATTGATCACCCCCCTGTAAGGCTCCATTCAGACGTCCGTATGCTTTTTGCGGATCCATGGATACATGGATCGGATCCACAAAACGCATGCGGACGTCTGAATGGAGCCTTACAGGGGGGTTATCAATGACAGGGGGTGATCAGGGTGATCACCCCCCTGTCACTGATCACCCCCCCTGTAAGGCTCCATTCAGACGTCCGCATGATTTTTACGGATCCATGGATACATGGATCGGATCCGTAAAAATCATGCGGACGTCTGAATGGAGCCTTACAGGGGGGTGATCAATGACAGGGGGGTGATCAATGACAGGGGGTGATCAGGGAGTGTATATGGGTGATCACCCGCCTGTCATTGATCACCCCCCTGTAAGGCTCCATTCAGACGTCCGTATGCTTTTTGCGAATCCGATCCATGTATCCGTGGATCCGTAAAAATCATACGGACGTCTGAACGGAGCCTGACAGGGGGGTGATCAATGACAGGGCGGTGATCAATGACAGGGGGGTGATCAGGGAGTTTATATGGGGTGATCATGGGTGATCAGGGGTTTATAAGGGGTTAATAAGTGACGGGGGGGGGGGTGTAGTGTAGTGTAGTGTGGTGTTTGGTGGGACTGTACTGACCTACCTAAGTCCTCTGGTGGTCGATCCTAACAAAAGGGACCACCAGAGGACCAGGTAGGAGGTATATTAGACGCTGTTATGAAAACAGCGTCTAATATACCTGTTAGGGGTTAAAAAATTCGGATCTCCAGCCTGCCAGCGAGCGATCGCCGCTGGCAGGCTGGAGATCCACTCGCTTACCTTCCGTTCCTGTGAGCGCGCGTGCCTGTGTGCGCACGTTCACAGGAAATCTCGCGTCTCGCGAGAAGACGCGTATATGCGTCCAGGAGGAATAAAGCAACCACCTCCCGGACGCATATATGCGTACAGCGGTCGGGAGGTGGTTAATGCGATTATCTAGTCAACCAATCACATGGCAGTTGCTTCAATGCATGTAGGGTTGTGGTCCTGGTCAAGACAATCTCCTGAACTCCAAACTGAATGTCAGAATAGGAAAGAAAGGTGATTTAAGCCATTTTGAGCGTGGCATGGTTGTTGGTGCCAGACGGGCCGGTCTGAGTATTTCACAATCTGCTCATTGACTGGGATTTTCACACACAACCATTTCTAGGGTTTACAAAGAATGGTGTGCAAAGGGAAAAGCATCCAGTATGCGGCAGTCCTGTGGGCGAAAATGCCTTGTTGATGCTAGAGGTCAGAGGAGAATGGGCCGACTGATTCAAGCTGATAGAAGAGCAACGTTGACAGAAATAACCACTCGTTACAACCGAGGTATGCAGCAAAGCCACAACACGCACAACCTTGAGGTGGATGGGCTACAACAGCAGAAGACCCCACCGGGTACCACTCATCTCCACTACAAATAGGAAAAAGAGGCTACAATTTGCACGAGCTCACCAAAAATGGACTGTTGAAGACTGGAAAAATGGTTTCTTGAACATGACAATTAGGCCTCATGCACACAACAGTTTTTTTTCACGGTCCGCAAAAACGGGGTCCGTAGGTCCGTGATCCGTGACCGTTTTTTCGTCCGTGGGTCTTCCTTGATTTTTGGAGGATCCACGGACATGAAAAAAAAGTTGTTTTGGTGTCCGCCTGGTCGTGCGGAGCCAAACGGATCCGTCCTGAATTACAATGCAAGTCAATGGGGACGGATCCGTTTGATGTTGACACAATATGGTGCCATTTCAAACGGATCCGTCCCCATTGACTTTCAATGTAAAGTCTGGAGTTCTTTTATACCATCGGATTGGAGTTTTCTCCAATCCGATGGTATATTTTAACTTGAAGCGTCCCCATCACCATGGGAACGCCTCTATGTTAGAATATACTGTCGGATATGAGCTACTTCGTGAAACTCAGATCCGACAGTATATTCTAACACAGAGGCGTTCCCATGGTGATGGGGACGCTTCTAGTTAGAATACACTACAAACTTTGTACAAGACTGCCCTCTGCTGCCTGGCAGCACCCGATCTCTTACAGGGGGATATGATAGCACAATTAACCCCTTCAGGTGCTGCACCTAAAGGGGTTAATTGTACTATCATATTCCCCTGTAAGAGATCAGGGCTGCCAGGCAGCAGGGGGCAGACCCCCCCCTCCCCAGTTTGAATATCGTTGGTGGCACACTGTGCGCCCCCCATCGGGCCCCCCCTTCCTCCCTCTAATGTTAGAAATCGTTGGTGGTACAGTGTGCACCCACCATCGCCCCCCCTCCCTCCCTCTATTGTAATAAATCGTTGGTGGCACAGTGTGCGCCCACCATCATTGGTGGCAGCGGAGTTCCGATCGGAGTCCCAGTTTAATCGCTGGAGCTCCGATCGGTAACCATGGCAACCAGGATGCTACTGCAGTCCTGGTTGCCATGGTTACTTAGCAATAGTACAATAGTAGAAGACTCATAGTTACCTGCTTGCTGCTGCGATGTCTGTGACCGGCCGGGAGCTCCTCCTACTGG
The DNA here is from genome assembly GCF_014858855.1 of Bufo gargarizans. NCBI lineage: Eukaryota > Metazoa > Chordata > Amphibia > Anura > Bufonidae > Bufo > Bufo gargarizans. The sequence goes on from NC_058088.1 coordinate 157,147,638, forward strand.
TAAGTGAAAGGTCTGTGCGGCGCATTGCTAAAGAACTGTCACTTACCAGTAGGAGGAGCTCCCGGCCGTTCACAGACATCGCAGCAGCAAGCAGGTAAGTATGAATCTTCTACTGTTGTACTATTGCTAAGTAACCATGGCAACCAGGGCTGCAGTAGCTTCCTGGTTGCCATGGTTACCGATCGGAGCCCCAGCGATTAGCGATTAAACTGGGACTCCGATCGGAACTCCGCTGCCACCAATGATGGGGGGGGGGAAATGGGAGGCCGCACACTGCCACCAATGTTGTTACTGCTATAGCGGGAGGGGGGGCCGATGGTGGGCGCACACTGTGCCACCAACGATTTATTACAATAGAGGGAGGGAGGGGGGGGCGATGGTGGGCGCACACTGTGCCACCAACGATTTATTACAATAGAGGGAGGGAGGGGGGGGCGATGGTGGGCGCACACTGTGCCACCAACGATTTCTAACATTAGAGGGAGGGAGGGGGGGGCGATGGTGGGCGCACACTGTGCCACCAACGATTTCTAACATTAGAGGGAGAAAGGGGGGCCCGATGGGGGGCGCACACTGTGCCACCAACGATATTCAAACTGGGGAGAGGTGGGGGGGTCTGCCCCCTGCTGCCTGGCAGCCCTGATCTCTTACAGGGGAATATGATAGTACAATTAACCCCTTTAGGTGCCGCACCTAAAGGGGTTAATTTTGCTATCATATCCCCCTGTAAGAGATCGGGTGCTGCCAGGCAGCAGGGGGCAGTCTTGTACAAAGTTTGTAGTGTATTCTAACTAGAAGCGTCCCCATCACCATGGGAACGCTTCTGTGTTAGAATATACTGTCGGATATGAGTTTTCACGAAGTGAAAACTTAGATCAGAAAAAGCTTTTATGCAGACGGATCTTCGGATCCGTCTGTATGAAAGCAACCTACGGCCACGGATCACGGACACGGATGCCAATCTTGTGTGCATCCGTGTTCTTTCACGGACCCATTGACTTGAATGGGTCCGTGAACCGTTGTCCGTCAAAAAAATAGGACAGGTTTGACGGACAGGATACACGGATCACGGCCTCGGCTGCAAAACGGTGCATTTTCCGATTTTTCCACGGACCCATTGAAAGTCAATGGGTCCGCGAAAAAAAACTGAAAACGGCACAACGGCCACGGATGCACACAACGGTCGTGTGCATGAGGCCTAAGTTCACTGTACTAAAATGGCCTCCACAGTCACCAGATCTCAACCCAATAGAGCATCTTTGGGATGTGGTGGAACGGGAGCTTCGTGCCCTGGATGTGCATCCCTCAAATCTCCATCAACTGCAAGATGCTATCCTATCAATATGGGCCAACATTTCCAAAGAATGCTATCAGCACCTTGTTGAATCAATGTCACGTAGAATTAAAGGCAGTTCTGAAGGCAAAAGGGGGTGCAACACCGTATTAGTATGGTGTTCCTAATAATTCTTTAGGTGAGTGTATATATATATATATATATATATATATAGGCAAAAAAAAAAAGCAAAAAAATAATCCACGGCACCTCCAAGGCGTAAAATAGTAGAAAAACTATTCACCAGACCCGCAACGTTTCGATCCGCTTTCTGGGATCTTTCTCAAGCAATGAGTGACGCGGTACAGCCGGTAGAGATATATACTTTCAATTCCCACATGAATATTGGGATATCGCTATGTATTGTGACATCGCCGTGTACCCCTCAACCTTATAGTTGATCCCGATGCACATTATTACCCACTCCATGGGAGGTTACAGACTTTACTGTGTGCGGACGAGATCAGGAGTCACAGTGTACGTACTGGCGATGATCCTCATGTGATTGGATGTAGGATCTCCATGGTGATGCGTGAGCTCCGCAAGTTTGTGGAGCGCATGACGTCTGACCACCTAGTCACTAGCGGGAATGCGGACATAGATGCGTGCGTTCCACGAGATTGTGGAGCGCATGACGTTAGATTACCCAGTTACCTGGGAACTTGGAGAATTGACATGAGAGTCCCGGTCACATGACCGGACATACGAACATGTGATCGGAAAGTTTCAAAAGGTCCTGTGACATGCACAGTAGATTTACCTGTACGCCGATATCCATGTGGACCACTTCTATCGCCCGCTCTAGGACCTTCCTCATCTTGCTTGTTTTTAAGGTACACCTGCATCAAATTTGAGATTATGAAGTTTTCCACAGATGTCTGAAGTTATAATTAGGGTGATCATTTATACTTATATGAATTTATAATAGCCACATTATTCGGCAACAGTACCCATAGCACGATACTGTATTTCTTGTAAACACTATGTTATATGAGTTATGATATATGTCAACATATTGTGTTTTTTGGTTGATATTCTCTGATATTTTTTTAATTGATGCAATTAACACTATCATTGATTAATGATGTGAAGCTGTATAAATATGCATAATGCACTATCAAATGTTGTCACTGCTTGAGAAAGATCCCAGGAAGCGGATCGAAATGTTGCGGGTCTGGTGAATGAAGTTTTTCTACTATTTTACGCCTTGGAGGTGCCGTGGAATTTTTTTTGCTTATTATTTGGAGGGGGATCGCCTTCACAGCCGCTGGCATTCCGCCTGTACCTGATATAAAGCTGTGCTGCCCAAACTCTTGTATTTTTCTATATATATTATATATATATATATATATATATATATATATATATATATATATACAGTACAGACCAAAAGTTTGGACACACCTTCTCATTCAAAGAGTTTTCTTTATTTTCATGACTATAAAAATTGTAGATTCACACTGAAGGCATCAAAACTATGAATTAACACATGTGGAATTATATACATAACAAAAAAGTGTGAAACAACTGAAAATATGTCATATTCTAGGTTCTTCAAAGTAGCCACCTTTTGCTTTGATTACTGCTTTGCACACTCTTGGCATTCTCTTGATGAGCTTCAAGAGGTAGTCACCTGAAATGGTTTTCACTTCACAGGTGTGCCCTGTGAGGTTTAATAAGTGGGATTTCTTGCCTTATAAATGGGGTTGGGACCATCAGTTGCGTTGTGGAGAAGTCAGGTGGATACACAGCTGATAGTCCTACTGAATAGACTGTTAGAATTTGTATTATAGCAAGAAAAAAGCAGCTAAAGAAAAAGTAGTGGCCATCATTACTTTAAGAAATGAAGGTCAGTCAGTCCGAAAAATTGGGAAAACTTTGAAAGTGTCCCCAAGTGCAGTGACAAAAACCATCAAGCGCTAAAAAGAAATTGGCTCAAATGCGGACCGCCCCAGGAAAGGAAGACCATGAGTCACCTCTGCTGCGGAGGATAAGTTCATCCGAGTAACCAGCCTCAGAAATCGCAGGTTAACAGCAGCTCAGATTAGAGACCAGGTCAATGGCACACAGAGTTCTAGCAGCAGACACATCTCTAGAACAACTGTTAAGAGGAGACTGTGAATCAGGCCTTCATGGTAGAATATCTGCTAGGAAACCACTGCTAAGGACCGACAACAAGCAGAAGAGACTTGTTTGGGCTAAAGAACACAAGGAATGGACATTAGACCAGTGGAAATCTGTGCTTTGGTCTGATGAGTCCAAATTTGAGATCTTTGGTTCCAACCACCGTGTCTTTGTGCAACGCAGAAAAGGTGAACGGATGGACTCTACATACCTTTGGGTATATCTGGGTAGTTGAAGTCCCCCATAATAACCACCTCATTATGATTTGCCGCCTTGTCTATCTTGTTTAGTAGTAGATTTTCTGTGGACTCTGGTATATTAGGGGGTTTATAATAAACTCCTATTAGAAATTTATTTTTTATTTTTTTTCAAAGCCAGAAGAGCGTGCTTTCAACACCCGTGCAACAAAATCGTGCAGCGTGCCACACAAAAATCGTGCACTAGGTCGCGGTCTATCGCAGGCCCTTTCCATAAGAGAAGGGCCCCCCACAAACCATTCCCTATCCCTCCGGGGCCGAAGCTCCTGCAAGGGACTAGGACAAGTGGCAACCCTCAGCCTAAGCCAAGGGTTCGCCCATCTATGCTCCCGGCTTTCGCCTAGGCTTCCACCCAGGGCGTCAGCCAGGAGCTCAACAAAGGTCTGGACTCTCCCCGGAGGGAGAGCCCAAGGGGTTTGGCAGGGGGGGGTGAGGAACACACACACCCCCCTCAAGGAGGGGGTACCCATAAGGGCGCCGCAACCCTGAAAATCCTAGTGGACACACAACGTGTAAAAGTGCACACAGTGAACATAAAAAATAAATAAAGTGAATGTGTGCCTTACGGCCCGGACATTCGGCCGGAATTATAAAAATTCCTCTCTTGTCAAGGCCGAAGCCGAGCAAAGAGAAGTGAGTGTGCTAAAATGTGTGAAAGTGAAGTGCGTGCAAATGTGCCATCACTTAGTGGGATCCCACCCCCAGTGTGTTCACTCAGGTCACTGCTCCTGGGGCACTTTGCACTTCGGGCTTCCAAACAACTCAGCCCCTGGTTTTGATCCAGCAGAGCCCTTCGTCACCTAGCAAGGCTACCTTTAAACCCAAGCCGTACACGCTAGGGATGCTGTGTGGTTCACTGCTCTCCTCCATACCATACTGCAAGCCCTCAGGTATGCCTTGTATGGATGGAGTTTACAGTCCAGGAGCCAGGCTCGACTGGACTGATAAGAAGAGATACTACACTTGATCTTAGCCAAAAGGCCGAGAAGCGATGGATTCTGTGGACTCTGGTATATTAGGTGGTTTATAGTAAACTCCTATTAGTAATTTATTATTATTCTTGCCTCCATGTATTTCTAACCACAGTGACTCCACATGTTCATGTCCCTCAATTAGTCAGGTCCATAAATATTGGGACATTTTTGGCTCTATACACCACCACAATGGATTTAAAAAGGAAACGAACAAGATGTGCTGTAACTGCAGACTGTCAGCTTTAATTTGAGGGTATTTACATACAAATCAGGTGAATGGTGTGGGAATTACAACAGTTTGCATATGTGCCTCCCACTTGTTAAGGAACCAAAAGTAATGGGACAGAATAATAATCATAAATCAAACTTTCATTTTTTAATACTTGGTTGCAAATCCTTTGCAGTCAATTACAGCCTGAAGTCTGGAATGCATAGACATCACCAGACGTTGGGTTTCATCCCTGGTGATGCTCTGCCAGGCCTTTACTGCAACTGTCTTCAGTTCCTGCTTGTTCCTGGGGCATTTTCCCTTGAGTTTTGTCTTCAGCAAGTGAAATGAATGCTCAATCAGATTCAGGTCAGGTGATTGACTTGGCCATTGCATAACATTCCACTTCTTTCCCTTAAAAAACTCTTTGGTTGCTTTTGCAGTATGCTTTGGGTCATTGTCCATCTGCACTGTAAAGCGCTGTCCAATGAGTTCTGAAGCATTTGGCTGAATATGAGCAGATAATATTGCCCGAAAAACACTTCAGAATTCATCCTGCTGCTTTTGTCCGCAGTCACATCATCAATAAATACAACAGAACCAGTTCCATTGGCAGCCATACATGCCCACGCCATGACACTACCACCACCATGCTTCACTGATGCTGTGGTATGCTTAGGATCATGAGCAGTTCCTTTCCTTCTCCATACTCTTCTCTTCCCATCACTCTGGTACAAGTTGATCTTGGTCTCATCTGTCCATAGGATGTTGTTCCAGAACCGTGAAGGCTTTTTTTGATGTCGTTTGGCAAACTCTAATCTGGCCTTCCTGTTTTTGAGGCTCACCAATGGTTTACATCTTGTGGTGAACCCTCTGTATTCACTCTGGTGAAGTCTTCTCTTGATTGTTGACTTTGACACACATACACCTACCTTTTGGAGAATGTTCTTGATCTGGCCAACTGTTGTCAAGGGTGTTTTCTTCACCAGGGAAATAATTATTCGGTCATCCACCACAGTTGTTTTCTATGGTCTTCCGGGTCTTTTGGTGTTGCTGAGCTCACCGGTGCATTCCTTCTTTTTAAGAATGTTCCAAACTGTTGTTTTGGCCACGCCTAATGTTTTTGCTATCTCTCTTTTTTTTTGTTTTTTTTCAGCCTAATGATGGCTTGCTTCACTGATAGTGACAGCTCTTTGGATCTCATCTTGAGAGTTGACAGCAACAGATTCCAAATTCAAATAGCACACTTGAAATTAACTCTGGACCTTTTATCTTCTCATTGTAATTGGGATAATGAGGGAATAACACACACCTGGCCATAGAACAGCTGAGAAGCCAATTGTCCCATTACTTTTGGTTCCTTAACAAGTGGGGGCACATATGCAAACTGTTGTAATTCCTACACCGTTCACCTGATTTGGATGTAAATACCCTCAAATTAAAGCTGACAGTCTGCAGGTAAAGCACATCTTGTTTATTTCAATTCAAATATATTGTGGTGGTGTATAGAGCCAAAAATGTTAGAATTGTTTCGATGTCCCAATATTTATGAACCTGACTGTATATCTTCTCGGACTGTGGGCTTTAGACAGGACTTTACATAAAGGCAGACCCCTCACCCTCTCTGGTTTTGACGATCCTTTCAATGGTAATAGGTTTATTTATGCTTGCAGGTCACATGTCTTATTCATATTCTGAGTGGTTTCTGTCTCTTGCTTCGTCTATAATTGTGACTTAGATAACAATCAGACCTTATGTTATTAGTAATCAATGCAGAAACACAGTTAATTCCAAAGTAATTCCAAAGTCTTGTTTACCCCTGTTAATGTTGCAGTTTTTATGGTAGTATACAAATACAGTAAAATTCAAATTGTGGATTATAACATGAAGCGTACATACAGTTTTCATGCAGTATTATATATACATACTTGTGCAGGATTTTCTCCCCGGTTAGAAATGTGCAAAAGCATATGGGGTTTTGAGCATTTTCTGCCTTTTAAGACTACTTTATTCTGTTATTTTGTTTGTACATGCACGCTTAAAGGTGTGGCAACTCCAAGCTTGAATGTGCCTTGATTTTGATCTATGGGTAACATTCAGGTGCATCTGTGCGGCCTGAGTCATGAGTCAGTGATAGGTGGGACTCACAGCCTCCTCCTTCCTTCCATTGTATGTGTGATTTCACGCTGGAGGTAACTTGGAGCTGTTCGCTGTGTGTGGGACTTTAGGATGTATGGGCAATTACAGATAGGGGCATAGGTAGGTTAGCCTTAGGTCCGGTGCCACTTTGAGAGACCTTGACGGGGATGCGCGGGCTCCGGTATGTTCTTCATATAAGAATATATTGGCGAAAATCTCATTTTAAAATCAGTGTGAGGGTTTAGCCATATATTGTCAATTACATTTACCATTCTAGTGCACCATTTTCTATAAATCTCTGTTTTATATAGCCAAACACATCCGCACATTTGTCTATCCTGTGTAGGATGTCTTTGTGGTACATGTAGTCTGCTGCGGGCATTATCCATTGTATGCATTTTTTGCTGGGGATTGCTGTAAGCAACGGACCACATGTGCAGGATTTGCTCCCCCGGTTAGAAATGCGCAACAGCATATGGGGTTTTGAGCATTTTCTGCCTTTTAAGACCACTTTATTCTGTTATTCAGTATTATATATAGTATTATATAACAAATGACTAGTACTCTACTTCACACCTGTATTTTACCCTATGCTTGATTTATGTGTTGTCTTTCAGGTTTTTATGCTATATATGAATGAGTTTCTAAAGATTTTCAAGCCAGTTTATTTGATCTCAATAGAGTCATGAAAGCATGGCCGTCTTGTAAATATACGAACATTTAAAAGACAGTTTTCAGTTGTTTAACAAAGTCTTAAAACAAATCATGTCATGAGAAGTTTACATATACAGGAAGACTGTCACCAATCATTGTGGAAGTGGTATGTGAATATGGCACACTTATTCCTAATTTGAACTACTACTTCAAACAAATAAGATGAGGCATGTTATGGATTACAGCTCTTCTAAAAACATAATGGTACTTCAAATAGGATGTTGTAAAGGGAAAATGTCCAGAACAGAATAGCTTATTTTAGCAAATAGCAAACAGCATTTCTGGATTTTTATGGCATGAAATAAACTCTTCATTGTAATTTGTTTCCCATCCTTAAAGACTAAAAGGAATGTGTAAATCTAAATTTCTTCTTAAGAAAACAATAATCTTTAGCTATCTGTCAGGGGTCAGACAACCCCAGGCACGTGTGCAACATGGCATGCAGTCCATATTTTTCTGGCCCGCCACTGTGCTGCGACTCGCTGTACTGCACCTTTATTAAAAAATAAAGCTGCACTGTACTGAACCTGTCATACAGAAACTTCAGATGCACCATAGAAAATGCCAATTCTTGCGGACAAGAATAGGACATTTTCAATCACGGTGTGCTGTCCACATCTTTGTCTGCCCTATTGAAATGAATGGGTCTACACCCGTTCCGCAGAATTGCGGTAACCGGTGCGTACCCGTTCATACGGCCATGTGAATGGGCCCTTAGTCAAGTATGTGGACGGAGGATAGGGAGCTGGGGAAGATGGGTGAAATGAGCATTGTGACTGCTTTCGGGGTTTGGGAGGATGGTGAGCCACCATATGATTGCTGGAGGGGGATGGGGGGAATATAGGAAGAAAGCTCCTGAAAACTTTGGGTGTGGTGATGGTGAGCCTGCATGTGATTACTTTTTGTAGGAGGTTGAGATATAGATGTGATTGGAGCATGGCGGGGGGTGAGCTCTTGTTGTTTTTACCGTAGGGGTAGACCAGTGTATTGGGCACCAGGATATGGGGCCACCCCGTAAAGTGAGTCATGCTGTCCCCCACCACTTTCAGTAACTATATGGTTGGTGGGGGGTTCCCTATACATTGGTCCCTTAGGCAGATTCAGAGAAGCAGTGACATTCTGCGCACCTTGGATGAGCACTCTCAAATTGCAATAAATTATTGTGATCTGTTGATTTTATGAAAAGATCTGTTTCCAGTTGTCCCTCATTGACAAACACCTCTGTATCCAAAAACTGCAGGGATTCTCCTGAGAACACTTTAGTGAATTTCATCTGGGCATGGATTTGATTTATCTGTTCATGAAACTTATGTAGATCTGCTATTGATCCCCCTCCAAATCAGAAATACGTCATCTATATACCTCAACCACCCTCGTGCATTAGCATAGAGGGTGGTTGGGTATATACTGGGTATATACTGTTCTTCAATGTATGACATATAAATATTTGCATAAGTCGGAACTACATTTAAACCCATTGCAGTACACTGCTCATAGAACACCTCTTCAAATAGAAAATAGTTATGTGTCAATAACACTTCCAATAATGACAGTAAAAACTCTTTAAGTTCCTCTGTATACCGGGATTTTTCCAGTGCCCATTTCACTGCCTCTAGGCCCAGGTCATGGTCTATGCTGGTGTAGAGACTCATGACCTCAAATGACACAAGACATTCCCCCTCAGCATATCCCATGTCCCGCAGCCTAGAGAGAAAATCAGTTGTGGGGGGCGGAGCCAGCGCCGGCAGTGAATGGCTGTGTGAGTGCTTAGCTCCGTGTGAGGAATCGCCCTAACAGCTTGGATTTACAGCTTTCAGAAGCCATCATGGTCAAAATCGGTGGATCTAAACCTCAAGAAGGATCGGAGCAACAAAAGGCTGCAGCTACTAAAGGGGAAATGGATAAATTTGTCAAGAAGGCTGCCTCGGCGTATGTGGCCAGAGAAGGCAAGATAGCGCCTGTCTCCCCGCGTGCAAGCAGCAGAACACAAAATGAACGGACTGAGGCCGCTGCAGAGGGAGAAGAGGACTTAAATGTTCTCCCCTTATCCAGATCTTACTTTAAGGATACACTCAGATCTACCCTGTCTGCAGCTCTCGACCCCATCAGCTCAGATCTCTCCACAATTAAGCAGGATGTCAAGCAGATCGGGAGGAGGGTAGAAGCCCTAGAAGACTCTCAAGCCGCAATTATAAATCATCAACAAGCGGTCTCACAGCACTTGCTAGTCATACAGACGAATCTTAATGCTCTATACAGTGGCCTGGAAGACCAGGAAAAGAGGAGCAGACGAAATAATCTGCGATTCCGTGGAATACCGGAGTCGGTCTCACCCGATGACGTCCCAAATACCGTTATACAGATCTGCTCATCCATCTTGGGACCGGAATCGGCACACGAGGTCATCCTGGAAAGAGCTCATAGAGCCCTGAGACCCAAACCAGCCACTAATGCCCCTCCGAGAGACATAATCTGCAAGTTCCTAGCTTTCCCGGTTAAAGAAGCCATCCTTAGCAAAGCTCGGCAGACCAGTGAGCTCATATGGGACGGTTATGCAATAACTATCTTCCAAGATTTGGCCCAAACAACTCTCCAGAAAAGGAGATCGCTGGAACCACTCACCGACTGGCTTAGAGATCACAGAGTCCAGTATAGATGGTCGTTCCCGTTCGGCATCTCCTTCTTCTATGAGGGACGTCGGCTGTCCGTTACTTCTTATGAAGACCTGGATCAAGTATATGCTCATCTTAACATCGATCCACTTCCGATCCAAAACTGGGAGACGGTGCGAGATCTCTCCTCCCTCCCAACTCTACCAGTGATGGACAGATGGGAGAAACAACGCACCCCCAAACCTAACAAGCAAAGAAGAGATGCCTCCTTCTCCACTCCGAGACGCCTATCTATGGATAACTAAGTATCTGTGGACTTCTCTGGCTTGTTTTAATCCCTTATGTGCTATCGCTATCCCCCCTCAGCTGATCTTACATTCTCTCCCCATTCTCTTGTCTTTATATGCTCTCCGTCCCGATCACTGTCTCCTCCGCTTTCTTTCTCTTCAGTATCTAATGTCTCTCTCTCTCCCTCTGATATATACGACCTAACCATGATATAAGTATTGACGACTTACCGATTATCCTAGGAAGCGTCACCGACCCGAAGATATACTGTTTTCTTCCACAGGGCGACTATCATAGTACTCACTACCCCTACAATTGACCTCTGGTCATACTGCGCATGCGCGCACCAGTTCTTACTATACCGGCTTCAGGCCACTGTTAATGGGTTGTTACCCCTTATGTTTCCCTGTTTTTGTGGATGTGCTGCAGTTTCTCATGTAGATCGACCTCGCTGCCTGAAGTTTCAACACAGTACTGTGAATGGTTGTGGTTATCGGATATCTGTAGCCAGATCGATCGGGATGCTCCTCTTTTCAGAGAAATGGCTAATCTAAAAGTTGCATCATATAATGTTAAAGGCTTTAATTCGCCCTCTAAGAGATGCCAAATTTTCTCTTTTATGAAAAAGAAACAGGCCTCGGTTTTACTATTGCAAGAAACCCATTTTAAATTTAACAAGTATCCCGACCTGTCTCGCTCTAACTACTCTTTATGGTTTCACTGCGGCTCTAATTCCTCTGCATCCAGAGGGGTTAGTATAGGCTTTAACAAAAATGTCAATTTCCAATACTGCTCCCATCAGCAGGATACAGAGGGTAGATTTCTGTTCCTCAAGGGATATATTGATAAATGTATGTTCACATTCATAAATATATATGCCCCAAACGTCGATCAAGCCTCCTGGTTTAAAGATCTTATGCCGAAAGTTCTTGCCTTTCAGGAGGGAGTACTGATCCTAGGTGGAGACTTTAATGTTACCCTAAACCCGCTCCTAGATTCCTCATCAAATAAATCCGCCCTCTCTAAACGAGCATTAAGATCAATTGCTAACTCTTTAGCGGAGCTTAACTTGGTCGACGTTTGGAGATTGCTAAACCCTACTGAAAGGGATTACTCCTTTTATTCGAACCTTCACGGGTCGTATCAGAGACTAGATTACTTACTAGTACCCAAAGACCTTATCCTTACATGCAAAGACCCTTGTATCGGCTCCATTCATATGTCAGACCACGCACCGATCTTCATTTCCATTTCCCTTACAGACCCACCTCCTAAAACATTTAGATGGAGGCTCAATGAGCAACTCCTCTCAAACCCGGAGTATATCTCAAAATTGAGCACAGCCCTGAAAGATTTTTTCTCCATTAATGCTCGCCCTGACACCTCTCCCAACCTACTTTGGGACACTCACAAAGCCTTCATAAGAGGTCACTTTATCAGTCTAGGCTCCTATGCTAAAAAAACTACGATCAATCCAAATTGACACCCTACTTAAACAGATTGCGAAACTAGAGGCCCATCATAAGATCACCTTGTCTGACGTGCATTTAAATGAACTCACAAAATTACGCTCCGACTTAAAAAACCTCCTAAACACCACTTCAGCCAAATTCTTCCTAAATTCCCAGTTTAAATTTTTCGCCCACGGAGACAAGGCCTCTAGATTTATGATGAACAGGATTAAACAGAGGAAATCCCATAACCGCATTGATAAGATTTCTATTGGAAATGGAGACTTTGCCTATACAACTGATGGAATTGCATCCCAGTTCCAGAAATTTTATCATGAGCTATACAACATCCCCTCAGACTCCCAGAACACGCGACCCTCTGCCCACACTGAGGCAACCCAAAAACTTCTTCACTCCTTATCCCTCCCCAAACTAAGTGAATCCCAAAGTGCTCTTTTAGAAGCCCCATTTACACTCCAAGAGGTATTGGAATCTATAAATAAGCTGCCAAAAAACAAAGCCCCAGGTCCTGATGGTTTGACGGCGATCTACTACCGCACATTTAAAGACCTCCTCGCCCCACACCTACTTTCACTCTTTAACCAATCCCTCAAGGGCACTCCCATGTCCCAAGACATGATGAAAGCACACATCACAATCATTCACAAAGCAGACAAAGACCCAGTTCATTGTGGGAACTATCGCCCTATATCATTACTAAACCTGGACCTCAAATTAATGGCTAAAATCCTTGCCATCCGTCTTTCCCCACTCCTCCCTTCTCTAATACATAAGGATCAGACCGGCTTTATTGTCGGGAGAGAGGGGAAGGATAACTCAGTGCGAGTAATAAACGCCATCTCATATGCAAAAAGACATGCCCACCCCTTAGTCCTTGTCAGCACCGATGCCGAAAAAGCATTTGATAGAGTCAATTGGGACTTTATGAGGTTAGCTCTACAGCATTTCGGGGTCCCCGGACCATTTATCCAGTCAATTTTTTCTATGTATCAAAATGCCTCGGCATCGGTGCTGGTGAATGACACTTCCCCCCCCCCCCTTCCCTATCAGGAACGGCACGCGACAGGGCTGCCCTCTCTCTCCCCTGATCTTTGTCCTTACTATGGAACCCCTCTTACAATCCCTCCGACAAGACCCTCTGATAAAAGGCTTGGATTTGGGTGGCCACAACCACAAGGTAGCCGCCTTTGCCGATGACCTTTTAATCATGGCAACCAATCCAGCTACCTCTTTACCCCGCATTTACGCTCATTTGGAAACTTTTAGCCCACTGTCCAACCTTAAAATCAATAGAAATAAGTCACATGTATTAGCAATTGGCCTGTCTACGCTTACTAAGAACAAATTGCCATCAATATCCCCTTTCAATTGGAATTCGCCTACCATCACATATTTAGGGGTCAAAATTTGCCCAGACCCCTCCAATTTATTTAATCTTAATTATACCCCTCTCCTACACTCTATGCAAACTCAAATTGATAAATTATATCTTCCAACACTCTCTTGGTTTGGCCGCAAGAACCTATTCACCTCATTGGTTATGCCAAGGCTCAATTACCTCCAACAGGTCCTCCCAATTCCCATCGCCGGCACCTACTTCCAATCCTTCAATAGACATATACGCAGTTTTGTCTGGAACAAGAAGAAACCTCGTATTAGCTATAATGTCCTTCAGAGACCTAAAATTGCGGGAGGTATAAATCTTCCAGACCCAGAGATGTATAACTTGGCTTGCTTACTAACTAGAACGGTAGACTGGTTTAGAGAGCCTTTGTCTAAGTCCTGGGTAGGTATGGGATCTTCCACTTTCCTATCCTCATTTAGGGTCCTTCTAATTCTCCCCGTCAGGCCACATATATCTCAGGTTCGACAAGACCTAGTCATTTCAGCTACACTAAACGCTTGGAAAAAATTACAAGAATCGAACCTAGCCGTTCCCTTACCCTCCCCCATTATACAAGTGAGAGACCTTTTCGGAATGGCTCAGAGAGAACTTGTACAAAGTATCCCACTCTCGCTTAGAAATTCCACAACTCTGGTAAGGTCCCTCTTTAAAGACGACGGCAACTTGAAAGACCAACATGATATCATAAACCTTCTTAACATTACCATTCCCCCTATGTCCATCATAGCATTTCTTCGCTCCTTTATTTCTAAACATATTAGGTTTAGTGATTTACTCAGGCCTCTGTCGTGGTTTGAGAGCCTTATCAGTATCAACCCACCACCCCGTAAACTTATCTCTCTTATCTATAGGAAGCTTATGCTCCCTGTTAATATGCCCAATCCATCCTTCATAGGCTCTTGGGAGAAAGACCTGGGTTCCCCATTTACGGCAGAAGACCGTTCCCGCATATTTATTGAACCCCACTCTTCTTCCAGGTGCGTCAGAATACAGGAAAACGGGTACAAAATCCTCACCAGATGGTACAGAACCCCAGACATAACATGCTACTTCTCATCCTCTGGGTCTGACGTATGCTGGAGATGTGACGCTGAGAAAGGGTCGTTTTACCATAATTGGTGGACATGTCCACTAGTCACGGAATGGTGGTCTAACATATTTAGATATTGCAATCTAGTATGTAATTCTTCCATCACTCTCTGCCCTAAACTGGCTCTCCTGGGCCTACATACCCAAATATCTGGCTCTTTACCACTGCAGCTGTTCAAAAAGCTACTTTCTGCAGCCCGACTACTGCTACCTAGATACTGGTTGTCACACGATCTCCCCACTACCGAGCATTGGTTTAACAAAATTGACTCCATTTGCAGGTTTGAAGAGATGTCGGCGTGGGAGAACAGATCCTACCGCAATTTTATATTATTATGGAAACCCTGGCGGGACTTTAGATTGCCTCATGCAGGATAGTGTATCTTGTGACCCATAGATTTGTTGATTGAATATGTACCACAACCTACTTACAGTAGATTTATATGATGTAAAGTGTAACCATCCACATGTTTACGTTCATGTTTCTGTCGATTATGTATTTGTCACATCTGTGATTATGAGATATACGGTGTGACATTCTGATGTATCTCACACCAATTGTATGCAATCATTTTATCCTGATTGAACCAAAAATAATAAAAATATATTTAAAAAAAAAAAAAAAAGAAAATCTGTTGTGTCACGTACATGTAGTGTCCCACTAGGTAAAGGTGGGCACTACACAAAGGTCAATTGGGCCACGTTTTCCTCCTACTCCTAAGGGACAGTGGCAGTGTATTTAACAGTCCATTTTAATGTATTTCCATATGTTTTTATGTGTATTCTTTCCTGTTTATCTGTGCAGCAGGCCTATTAGGGTGCAGTTAATTCATCCTAGACACTAGAGGGAGATAGGGAGCCCCTAGTATATATATTTAGGCCCAGACAGGGAGGGGTCAGTCTGTAGTCAGGGGTCTGTGGAGAGACAGAAGTGAGAGGGCACTAGCCAGAGACAAGCTGAGGGCCTCCTCCTGACATGCAGCTAGACAGCCCAGGCTTCTAGTTGCCACCAGGAGGCTAGTGAAGGAGTGTAGCCTGCCTGAAGTATTTGAGCCTCAGTTAGCTCAGAAGATTCTCCCCAAGAGAAGAGTATACCTCCTGGGAGAAACCTGCAGCTCCCACAAGCAGAGCATAGCCAGTGTTCCAGCTAGTCAAGTAAGCTGAAGGGCAGAAGTACTATTAACCTGAAGCAAGGGATATATATACCTGAGGAAGATTGTTACCAAGGATAAAAGCCAGCATTAGGGCATCCAGGCCTTGGGATAAGACCAGACAGGAGTTCTAAGGAACAGTCTACAGTATTTCTGAGGAGAAGGTACAACCTGATCTGTGTGTGTTGTTGTTACCCTCTGAGTATCCTGCCAGAAACATTATACCTGCCATACATGTGAAAGCCTGCTTGTGATGTGAACCTGCTACATGGAACTTTACTTACAACTAACTGTACAAAGTTGAACTGTTGCTAGTAAAGAAAAGTTTGGTTTACCATACCATCATGTTCCTCACTTATTACAACTATCAAATCGGTGTGCCACCATTACAGGCACTTGCGTCACGAAATTTAAAGGGACCTTGCCCTAGGCACATTAAATACCTGCAACATCCAGGGCACCTCATCCACCATCAGGCCTGGTCCCTAAATTCAGAGTGTGCCCCAGAGGACCCCTGTGCCAACCTCTCTATCACTGCTGTACGTCTGCCCAGGGACTCCATACAAACTGTAAGTAACCCTCGTTTGCCCATTAACCATGTACCCCTAAATTTTGGTTAATGTGGTTTTCTGAGAATCTGATATTGATGAATTATTTTTAAAATAGGTCTTCAATATCAGATCTGTGGGGGTCTAACAACCCAGCTGATCAGCTGCTTAAAGAGAAGGAGGTTTTCAAGTGAGCACCATTTTCTACTTAGACAAAAAAAAATCCACAGAAAAAACTAAGATAAAAACATCCTGCACGATATGATATACAAATGTGCGGATGTCCCTGGCCATATTATTGAAGAAAACCACAGAAATAAGATAATAATGCACTTAGTAAAGTAGATACAAGTATTATATATGGACAAAGTCCTCACTCTGATATGATAATATCTGAGACACTTAGTCAATATATTTTGATCAAAACACATCTAAGCCCACCTACCGAACACCAAGGTGGTCTCAAGTCAGACGGGTCCTACGCTAAACCTACCTAAGCCGTTGGGCTTCTATGTTCAGGAGCGCAGACCCTGCACATACAGTATGGTGTGCTGCTCCTAGTCACCTCCATGTGCATCAAGCAACCAATGGGAGGAGGAGCAAGCACAGACATATGTACCACCTAATTAAGGCGCTCTATTGGATAGGGGAGGGGGCAAAAGTGCAGAGGAATGCTACTCCCAAGATAATAGGTGCGCATTCACACTTGAAGGTGCCACTCCCTCAAGCAAATACTACATAGACAAAAAAAAATCCACAGAAAAAACTAAGATAGAAACATCCTGCACGATATGATATACAAATGTGCGGATGTCCCTGGCCATATTATTGAAGAAAAACACAGAAATAAGATAATAATGCACTTAGTAAAGTAGATGCAAGCACTATATATGGACAAAGTCCTCACTCTGATATGATAATATCTGAGACACTTAGTCAATATATTTTGATCAAAACACATCTAAGCCCGCCTACCGAAAGATTTTTCAAGTTAGGAGGTCAATCAATTTATCTCTTGCAAAACGCAATTTGCAGTTTATGCAATTTTTTGCCCCTGTGGGAGGTTCTACATTGGTAAAACCATTAGATGTTTGTACATTAGATTCAGGGAACATAGGAGATCTATAGTGACAAGAATTGGGGCTACTAGATTGATTGATCAGGTACATGAAATACATGGAGGTAATAGTAACGTTTTAAAATGAGCAGGGATTGAAGTTATCCAGCCCCTAATACGGAGTGGTGATAGAGGTCGTATTTTACTCCAGAAAGAAGCAGCTTGGATTATAAAAAGTGGAGCCATGGGCAAATACTACCGTACTTGTTTTTTATGCTAAACACCACCACTACTTACATTCCACCAAATTAAATCCCACACCTACAGCAGTGCCGACCGTATCCTCTACATAGTACTACTTTAGAAAAAGAAAAAATTTGTACTGGGGTTAGTACTGTAGATGAGGAATGATTTTTGAAGGGTTCCCAAAAATAGAGAATGCTATTTGATAAAAATTCCAATTGAGCGACCCCTCTCTAGTAAATGGGATTTCATGGGGCTAAATCATAGGTATATATCCTTATATACCTTTAAACTATTCCCAGTATATTGAACCATAAAAATGGCAAGCTGTTAGATGGCATTGAACAAAATCAAATTCTTTTTGGATACTGTATAGGAAATAAATCAGGAAGATTTAGAACAGATTTTTCATGCTGACATTATAGGATAACTAGACAGAAGTACATATACATATTGGGAAGGTACATCATGTCTAAAAGAGAAGTTGGCTAATAAAAATTGTAATCTATAGAGCTGTCAAAGATGTATTTCATTATCAGCTTTGTGACTCTTGTCTCATATGTGACAACTCTTCACATGTTATGCACCGTACCTGCTGATGGAGTTCTGGTAATCTCCCCCTGACATCTCATTATATAGTACAACTACTGTTACTTATGCTTAATAAGCCTACATCTAAAAAGAGATGCAAGGTAGGAGGACAATCTCTCTTCATGCCCTTTAAATATCCTTCACTAATTATATGACTTTATGTTTCACCAGCTCTTATCTGTCATTTCATCTTCATTTTTTCCCTTCTATTACTGGCTTCAACTTTATATTACCAGCATATAAATATCTGACATGCATCACATAAGTTAAAATTAACTATTGTAAATCTGAATCTAACAGCAATCTTTGTAGCTTACGGGTGTATTAGACACCCCGATGCCGCAGATGATTGTTGGGAGGGAAGCGTGTCCATAAAAAAAATCTCAATTGCCTGATGAATGAGATGATCGCTTCATGATCGTTTGTCAAAAAATCTGGCAGTCTAATGCAACCCTTTACAGTATGTAAAGTTTTTCTTTTTTGTTGCTCCAGTGCATCCAATTTAGAAAATAAAGAGCAACTTTGCATTAGGTATTTTCTAAAAATCTTCAACCGTTTTGTGTCTACAGCTCTTAAACAGGCTTATTTATTTCTATGGTAACTGACTACAAAATGTGTGTGGGAAAAGCACTAGGGGGGATGAAGAAGGGTTCTCACATGACTAGAGATGAGTGCATTTTTTCAAAAATTCAATTTGGCCGGTTCGCCAAATTTTTGGAATAAATTTGGTTTGATTCAAATTTATTTGCGGTAAATCACTTTAAAAAACGTCTATTTCCTGGCTGCAGAGAGCCTTTATAGTGCTGTAGAACACTGTGCCTGCAGTAACACGCAGAGGGAGTCTGCTGTGGTAGTGAAATTATACTGTGAGTCAGTATGGCATCTTTGGGCAGTAACGGGGCCAAAACTGACCAAATAACCAAGTATGAACTCAGTCTTACAGGTTGATGCTAGCGCCAATAAAAAGGGCGGTTCTTTTACACCGTCATCTGGTGATTCCACATAGATGTCTACAGAACCTGTTCTATTATACGCTTATACAAGTAGAGCCCCCCGACAGAGTGGAGAGGGTGTCTGCAGTAAGTTTGTGTGGACATCACTGATTATTTTGCCCTTCCTCTAATCCGTCAGAACAATAACCCACAAAAAACAGATCCTGACTGTTGAGCATCCGCCTTCACTCGTTCAGCATTTGGTCAGTAATCCATAAGTATTGCTAATGCCAAAAAAAAACAAGAAAGGATTCAAAACAGAGATGACACATGAATGGAATATTTGCATGTCTTCTGTGTTTTGTACCCACTCCTGCTTTTTGCTATCAAATCATAAGCCAATTCTGATGGAACCATACAGTCCTTACAGCTGCTACACAGACAGTATCCATTGTGCACCTCAATTTATCTTCCTTCTGACAGATCAGAAGAAGGGTCAAATAAATGATGATGTCAGCCAGGCTGAAAGGCAAAATAGTGGCCCAGTCATAAAGTGGGGAGGGTGGGAACAGCATGAGAAGTCCACAGAGTGGCACAATGACAAAGAGGTGGAAGCAGCATGAGGAGACCACAAAGTGGCCCATTAACAGAGTGTGGAGGTGGAAGCGGGATTAGGAGGCCACAGAGTGGCACAATGACAGAGTGTGGAGGTGGCAGCAGCATGAGGAGACCACAGAGTGTCAAGGTGACACAGTGTGGAGGTGTCAGCAGCATGGGGAGACACAGAGTGGCAAGGTGACATAGTGTGGAGGTGGCAGCAACATGAGGAGACCACAGAGTGGCAAGGTGACATAGTCTGGAGGTGACAATAGCATCAGGAGGCTACAGAGTGGTAAGGTGACATAATGTGGAGGTGGAGCACAACTTAAAGGAATCCGCCTCACTCTTCCATTTTGCAAATACATCTGGTGTACTTATTTAGCTAAGCAGCACACAATTGCAATGTTTTGACTTACAATAGTCTTTATCAAGCAGTGCAACAATGGACAATATTGTCCTTATATAACCCTCAGTGCAGTGTGATAAGTGCCTCCCCCTTAGGGTGTGTGTTCACATTATTATCCACAATTAAAAACAATCCCTTTTTTAAATAATATCAATGTGTGATATATAATATATAATAAAATCATAATGTACTCACAGATGTGACCGTCCATGTGCCCCCAAGGCGCTCTCATCCTATGGCAAAGACTGCTCGTATTCGGCGTGCTCCTGCTATGACTGCGCAGGAGTCCCAGATCAGTGTACTCCTGATGCGAATACGCATGCGCCGACCGTCATGTGAGAGAGATACAATGACATGACCAAAGCAATTAGCCATTACGGATCCAACATTCACTGTATGGATATTACGTAAATGGTTGCTAAGTACCCCACACAGAGGCCAGAAAGATTATCCACTAAGAATCCGGCACGTCACCACAGCACTAGTGATGAGCGGCAGGGGTCATATTCGAATTCGCAATATTTTGCGAATATTTTTAATAAAAAAATTGGCGATTTTTTTCTACTCGAAAAATCAGCAAGGTAATGATTGTGTAATATGCAAATTTTCATAATTTGAATTTTCGGATTCGAATTTTTATTGCAAATTTTTCAACTTACAACTATTAGACAAAGAAGATTATAGCACTATATTAGCTAAATTGCTCTATATTCCTTTTTTTTTTTCGAATATTCGATATATTGCTATAACTTCGTTTTTTCGAATATTTGTAATATTCTAAAACAAGAATATATAGCAATATAGTGAATATTTAAAAAAATACCGAATATAGAGCAATTTAGCTAATATAGTGCTATAATCTTCTTTGTCTAATAGTTGTAATTTTTTTCTCATCTGAAGTTCAGATTGGAAAAAAATTGCAACTTTAAAAAAAAAAGATTATAGCACTACAGTCGTGGCCAAAAGTTTTGAGAATTATATAAATATTAGAAATTGGAAAAGTTGCTGCTTAAGTTTTTATGATAGCAATTTGCATATACTCCAGAATGTTATTAAGAGTGATCAGATGAATTGCATAGTCCTTCTTTGCCATGAAAATTAACTTAATCCCCAAAAACCCTTTCCACTGCATTTCATTGCTGTCATTAAAAGACCTGCTGAGATAATTTCAGTAATCGTCTTGTTAACTAAGGTGAGAATGTTGACGAGCACAAGGCTGGAGATCATTATGTCAGGCTGATTGGGTTAAAATGGCAGACTTGACATGTTAAAAGGAGGGTGATGCTTGAAATCATTGTTCTTCCATTGTTAACCATGGTGACCTGCAAAGAAACGGAAGCAGCCATCATTGCGTTGCATAAAAATGGCTTCACAGGCAAGGATATTAAACTTCAAGGAAAAAGGTTCAATTCTTGTTAAGAAGGTTTCAGGGTGTCTAAGAAAGTCCAGCAAGCGCCAGGATTGTCTCCTAAAGAGGATTCAGCTGCGGGATCGGAGTGCCACCAGTGCAGAGCTTGCTCAGGAATGGCAGCAGGCAGGTGTGAGCGCATCTGCACGCACAGTGAGGCGAAGACTTTTGGAAGATGGCCTGGTGTCAAGAAGGGCAGCAAAGAAGCCACTTCTCTCCAAAAAAAACACATCAGGGACAGATTGATCTTCTGCAGAAAATATGGTGAATGGACTGCTGAGGACTGGGGCAAAGTCAAATTCTCTGATGAAGCCTCTTTCCGATTGCTTGGGGCATCTGGAAAAAGGCTTGTCCGGAGAAGAAAAGGTGAGCGCTACCATTAGTCCTGTGTCATGCCAACAGTAAAGCATCCTGAGACCATTCATGTGTGGGGTTGCTTTTCATCCAAGGGAGTGGGCTCACTCACAATTTTGCCCCAAAACACAGCCATGAATAAAGAATGGTACCAAAACACCCTCCAACAGCAACTTCTTCCAACAATCCAACAACAGTTTGGTGAAGAACAATGCATATTCCAGCACGATGGAGCACCGTGCCATAAGGCAAAAGTGATAACTAAGTGGCTCGGGGACCAAAACGTTGACATTTTGGGTCCATGGCCTGTAAACTCCCCAGATCTTAATCCCATTGAGAACTTGTGGTCAATCCTCAAGAGGAGGGTGGACAAACAAAAACCCACTAATTCTGACAAACTCCAAGAAGTGATTATGAAAGAATGGGTTGCTATCAGTCAGGAATTGGCCCAGAAGTTGATTGAGAGCATGCCCAGTTGAATTGCAGAGGTCCTGAAAAAGAAGGGCCAACACTGCAAATACTGACTCTTTGCAGAAATGTCATGTAATTGTCGATAAAAGCCTTTGAAACGTATGAAGTGCGTGTAATTATATTTCACTACATCACAGAAACAACTGAAACAAAGATCTAAAAGCAGTTTAGCAGCAAACTTTGTGAAAACTAATATTTGTGTCATTCTCAAAACTTTTGGCCACTACTGTATATTAGCTAAATTGCTCTATATTCTTTTTTTTTTGAATATTCGCTATTTTGCTATAACTTCTTTTTTTTTCCGGTAATATTCTAAAACAAGAATATATAGCAATATAGCGAATATTCGAAAAAACGAATATAGAGCAAAATTCGCAAACACTACTACTCCTAAAATCAAGTATATTGCAGCCTTCTTATTGGCCCACAAGCTAGCAGCAGGGAGGGATCATGTGTACTGATTGAAAAAAAAAAAAATCGAATAAAAAAAGGAAAAAAAAACATTAGAATATTCGAAATTACGAATATATATAACTATATTTGAAATATTTGCGAATTTTCGAAGTACCTATATTCGCGATAAAAATTTGAAATTCGTGATCAACACTACACAGCACTATGACGTAAGCTGTTGTCATGTAATTCATAGGTCTCCAGAAGGGAATAAGTACCTCCGATACATATATACAGGTCCTTCTAAAAAAATTTGCATATTGTGATAAAGTTCATTATTTTCTGTAATGTACTGATAAACATTAGACTTTCATATATTTTAGATTCATTACACACCAACTGAAGTAGTTCAAGCCTTTTATTGTTTTAATATTGATGATTTTGGCATACAGCTCATGAAAACCCCAAATTCCTATCTAAAAAAATTAGCATATCATGAAAAGGTTCTCTAAACGAGCTATTAACCTAATCATCTGAATCAACTTATTAACTCTAAACACCTGCAAAAGATTCCTGAGGCTTTTAAACTCCCTGCCTGGTTCATTACTCAAAACCGCAATCATGGGTAAGACTGCCGACCTGACTGCTGTCCAGAAGGCCATCATTGATACCCTCAAGCAAGAGGGTAAGACACAGAAATTAATTTCTGAACGAATAGGCTGTTCCCAGAGTGCTGTATCAAGGCACCTCAGTGGGAAGTCTGTGGGAAGGAAAAAGTGTGGCAGAAAACGCTGCACAACGAGAAGAGGTGACTGGACCCTGAGGAAGATTGTGGAGAAGGACCGATTCCAGACCTTGGGGGACCTGCGGAAGCAGTGGACTGAGTCTGGAGTAGAAACATCCAGAGCCACCGTGTACAGGCGTGTGCAGGAAATGGGCTACAGGTGCCGCATTCCCCAGGTCAAGCCACTTTTGAACCAGAAACAGCGGCAGAAGCGCCTGACCTGGGCTACAGAGAAGCAGCACTGGACTGTTGCTCAGTGGTCCAAAGTACTTTTTTCGGATGAAAGCAAATTTTGCATGTCATTCGGAAATCAAGGTGCCAGAGTCTGGAGGAAGACTGGGGAGAGGGAAATGCCCAAATGCCTGAAGTCCAGTGTCAAGTACCCACAGTCAGTGATGGTCTGGGGTGCCATGTCAGCTGCTGGTGTTGGTCCACTGTGTTTTATCAAGGGCAGGGTCAATGCAGCTAGCTATCAGGAGATTTTGGAGCACTTCATGCTTCCATCTGCTGAAAAGCTTTATGGAGATGAAGATTTCATTTTTCAGCACGACCTGGCACCTGCTCACAGTGCCAAAACCACTGGTAAATGGTTTACTGACCATGGTATTACTGTGCTCAATTGGCCTGCCAACTCTCCTGACCTGAACCCCATAGAGAATCTGTGGGATATTGGGAAGAGAAAGTTGAGAGACGCAAGACCCAACACTCTGGATGAGCTTAAGGCCGCTATCGAAGCATCCTGGGCCTCCATAACACCTCAGCAGTGCCACAGGCTGATTGCCTCCATGCCACGCCGCATTGAAGCAGTCATTTCTGCAAAAGGATTCCTGACTAAGTATTGAGTGCATAACTGAACATAATTATTTGAAGGTTGACTTTTTTTGCATTAAAAACACTTTTCTTTTATTGGTCGGATGAAATATGCTAATTTTTAGAGATAGGAAATTTGGGTTTTCATGAGCTGTATGCCAAAATCATCAATATTAAAACAATAAAAGGCTTGAACTACTTCAGTTGGTGTGTAATGAATCTAAAATATATGAAAGTCTAATGTTTATCAGTACATTACAGAAAATAATGAACTTTATCACAATATGATAATTGTTTTAGAAGGACCTGTATATATACAGATGTGTGCAATATAACGGGCATGCACACATCTATATATGTATATATATATATATATATATATATATACAGTACAGACCAAAAGTTTGGACACACCTTCTCATTCAAAGAGTTTTCTTTATTTTCATGACTATGAAAATTGTAGATTCACACTGAAGGCATCAAAACTATGAATTAACACATGTGGAATTATATACTTATCAGGCACACCTGTGAAGTGAAAACCATTTCAGGTGACTACCTCTTGAAGCTCATCAAGAAAATGCCAACAGTGTGCAAAGCAGTAATCAAAGCAAAAGGTGGCTACTTTGAAGAACCTAGAATATGACATATTTTCAGTTGTTTCATACTTTTTTGATAAGTATATAATTCCACATGTGTTAATTCATAGTTTCTCAGAAGGATTTTAGCTTACTCAAGTTCATATTTACAAAATGTAGTCTTGCATTTTTATGTCTCTGTGTCAGTGGCGTTCTCCTGGGTCTTCTGCCATAGCGTTTCATTTCATTTAAATGTTGACGGATAGTTCACACTGATACTGATGCTCCCTGAGCCTGCAGGACAGCTTGAATATCTTTGGAACTTGTTCAGGGCTACTTATCCACCATCTGGACTATCCTGCATTGACACCTTTCATCAATTTTTCTATTTGGTCCACGCCCAGGGAGATTAGCTACAGTGCCATGGGATGCAAACTTCTTGATAATGTTGCGCACTGTGGACAAAGGCAAATCTAGAGATGGACTTGTAACCTTGAGATTGTTGATATTTTTCCACAATTTTGGTTCTCAAGTCCTCAGACAGTTCTCTTCTCCTCTTTCTGTTGTCCATGCTTAGTGTGTCGCACACAGACACACAATGCAAAGACTAAGTGAACTTCTCTCCTTTTCATCTGCTTTCATGTGTGATTTGTATATTGCCCACACCTG
The DNA here is from genome assembly GCF_014858855.1 of Bufo gargarizans. Classification (NCBI taxonomy): domain Eukaryota; kingdom Metazoa; phylum Chordata; class Amphibia; order Anura; family Bufonidae; genus Bufo; species Bufo gargarizans. Next base: position 157,173,248 of record NC_058088.1, read on the forward strand.
TTACTTGCCCCAGGTGAGTTTAAAGGAGCATCACATGCTTGAAACAATCTTATTTATCCATAATTTTGAAAGGGTGCCAATAATTTTGTCCAGACCATTTTTGGAGATTGGTGTCACATTATGTCCAATTTGCTTTTTTTCCTCCCTTTTTTGGTTTTGTTCCAATACACACAAAGGGAATAAACATGTGTAAAGCAAAACATGTGTTGCAGCAATACTTTTCTGTGAGAAATAATACATTTTCTTTAAAAATTTCAGGGGTGACAAAATTTACGGCCATGACTGTATATCCCTATTGGTCATATAAAGGGGCCCACATATATACACATATCAATGAAGGGGCAGATACATATATATATATATATATTTTTTTTTATATATATATATATATATATATATACCCCCACCTTACTTCCCTATAACCCCCTGCAGTGTCCCACTCAGGACACGTGGGAACTGCAAAATTACTGTGAAACGGCATTACCATATTGCATGTCATTTTGTACTACAACACCTGTTGTATCCCTGTTCATAGGCTGGTCTGGTGTAATTTATACATCCCACCACTATATGGGGATAGCACTTAGTTCATATAAATACCTAGGTCAGGCTTAGTGAGACAGATTAGTTGAATGTTCTGGGAGATTAGGAGGTTAGTGAAAATCAGAGCGAGTTGTGAAGCTGAGGCTACACACCACAGAATAGTGGGTTAAGCCAGCTGCAGAAATGAGGTAGATCCAAGGTATGAGGTGCAGGAGAGCGTTTTCCTTCTGTGATCATCTTAGTTCCTACGTCCTACAACCAGAGGATAGCGTTTTCGTCCCTGGAAGAAGAAAACCAAGCTAAAGAGAGACATCGGTGATAACAGCCATTACTAAAGGCTTAATGGGCACCTTTGCACATGGTGGCTGACAATCTAGCTACAGTCAGCCTCACCATACATTGAAGAATACAGATTAGCTACCTTTTCAAGGGCTTAGAAGAAATAGAAGTAATAGGACTAAGCATGCCAATAAGCATTACAGGCAACCTCACCAAATAACTCTGGTTTACTAGGGACCTGAAGCAAAGTCACCTACCAGAATTACTTATACAGAACCTTCAAGCTAAACCCAGCCAAACCTATTAACAGTGGATCAACAGAATTCCTCTAAATTGCAAAAGACTGTATTCTGTCTGGATGTATATGCCGCAACTGGAACCAACATCAGTAAAAGTTGTGAGTTGTATCCTACCACTGTCTACTTCATTCTTACAACTGGTTTTACCACCATTAACGGTACTGGCGTCATGACAAATAACACCAAGGGACCCAGCCGCCACAAGCACCCTAAACACCACTGCCATCAAGGGCACCTCGACCTCCATCTAGGCTGGTGCTTCCCTACCACAGATTGTGCCCCGGAGGATTTCGTGCTGTCTTCCTCATCACTGTGCTGCCAGCCCAGGAAGGCTTTCTGCTAACCATGAGTAAACCGATGAACTGTGTTATTACTTGGCCGTTCATCGGCCCACCGTGCACCTCTTGTGTTGCCCCTGTGGTTCTGGCTGGCTGCACCCCCAAAAAAACAGATTGAAGCAGGGGTGTTATATACCAATAATATACTTTCTATATAGTGCATTTAGGTAGTGCAGCATTTGTTTGCGGTTTTGCTTCGTTACCGCAGCCACTCAGAGTGGCAGACGCTATTGGAACAAATAATTTCTACTGGTGTGATATACCAGTCCCCCCCACAAAAAAAATGATTGAGGCAAGGGTGTGATATAACTTCTTCCACAAATACTGCTCTATATGGACTTTTGTCACAGGGTCCTTTTGAAAATGACAGGCAGAGGAAGAGGCAGGCCATTCCGCAGGGGTGGTAGGGGTCGGGCAGGTGCACCAGGCCGAAGCCTAAGTGGGAAGTTGCAGAAGGTGCGTGTGATTATGTCAAAGGACGCACCAGACTTGGTTGAGAGGCTCACTCAGCCTTCCACTTCTGCACCCTCCTCATCTTCTCTATCTGCACCCTCTTCCCTCTCTGCTGTGTGCACCCTCAAAGACACCACCATCATATCCAATCCGCTCGAGTCATAGGAATTATTTTCCAAGACCTTACCGATGCGCAGCCATTCTTGGCATCGGATCAGGAAGAGGAGGTATCAACGGTCGCCACCCAGCAGTCTGATGACAGTACCCATATCAGCCCAAGGAGGGTGGTCCCAGCTGTTGCTGCCTACTCCAAAATTTCTAATGTCAGTGATAGTGAAGGTGACGATGATGATGTGTCAATGGACATCATGTGGGTGCCCACAGGAGAGGAAGAGGAGGCGAGTTCAGAGGGAGAGACGGAGCAGCAGATAGGGAGAAGAAGGAGGAGAAGCAGGCAGAAATTACAGTGCACAGGAGGCAAAAAGCAGACTGGTAATGTATCTTGAACGAGCCATCCACCATGCACGGTCACGCATGCACGCCTTAAGAGGGCACCTGGCCTCCCATCACCAAGCCCAGTGTGAGCAACACCGTCAGAACCAACAAAGCCACACTCCCTGCGCTCCACATCCTGCCTCTTCTTCTTCTCCTCTCTTCTCCCATTTTTCCTCCACTCCACCTTCCACCGTGCCATCGTCGCGTTCATCTGGCAAAAGGCAGGCTTCCGTTGCCCAAATGTTTAAGCATAAAAAGATGACGATGCCGGATAACCCTCTTACCCAGCGGCTGACCGCTGACTTGTCGTAAACTGCTAGCCTGCCAACTACTTCCATATAAACTGGTGGACTCGGAGGCCTTTAGAAAATTTGTGGCCATTGGCACACCGCAATGGAAGGTCTCCAGAAGGAAATATTTCTTCCAGAAGAGCATCCTGGAGCTATATGGTTAGGTTCAGCGGCAAGTGAATGTATCTCTGGCACACAGTGTTGGTGCCAAGATGCATCTGACCACAGACACATGGTCTAGCAAACATGGGCAGGGAAGATACAAAACTTTTACTGCCCACTGGGTCAAGCATGCAACCCCTGGCACCCGTGTGGATCTGGTGTTACCGCCACGGATTGCATACAGGCCTGCCTCTTCTTCTCCTCCTCCTTCTCCATCCTTCGTCTCCTCCTCGTCTGACTTCTCCTTTTCCACTGCTACTGCCTCATCCACTGCACCCCCCAAGCTCACCAAAACCTATTCGACGTGCCAGGTGAGATGATGCCATGCTGTGCTGCGGCTGTTGTGCCTGGAAGCCAAGAGCCACACTGGTTCTGTACTCCTTTCAGCTTTGCAGTCACAGGCCGATCAGTGGCTAACCCCGCTCAATTTGACAGTTGGTAAAGTGGTGTGCGACAACGGTGCCAATCTGCTGAGCGCGCTGAAACTGTGCAAAATGACACACGTGCCGTGCATGGCACACATCCTGAACTTAGTCGTTCAGCGATTCGTTACCAAATACCCCGGGGTCCAGGACGTCTTGCAGCAGGCCAGGAAAATCTCTGGCCATTTTAAAAGATCTTACACAGCCATGGCTCGCCTTGATGACGTTCAGCAGCGACACCACCTGCCCTTCAGACGTCTGATGTGAGACTGCTTGACACGCTGGATCTCCACCTTGTATATGCTTGATAGGCTGCTCCAGCAGAAATGTGCAGTTAATGACTACCTGTACGAACTCTGCAGCAGGACAGGTTCTGAGGAGCTTGTTTTTTTTTTCACCGCGCCAGTGGCTGCTCATGTGCGATGCATGCAGACTTCTGCAGCCATTTGATGAGATCACCAAACTGGTCAGTCGCAGCCAGGGCACCATCAGTGACATTGTACCTTACACCTTTTTCTGGAGCGTGCGTTGCGTCATGTCATTGATCAAGCCATCGAGGAGCTGGAGCAGGAAGATGAGGAAGTCGCAATGCTGGATAAATTCCCAGGGGGGCTACTCCATCTGAGGCAAGTTAACAGGAGTCTCAAGAGGAGTCAGAGAAGGATGGTGCCGGGGCGGAGGAGGAGCAAGAAGAGCATGCTTTAAACTTTTCTGGGATCCCTGGTGTTGTCCGTGACTGGGGGAAGGAGACCGAGGAAGACATTATCCTGGACGATGAGCAGGAGCCAGGCCACTCCACAGCTTCCAGTTTAGTGCAAATGGGGGTCTTCTTGCTCCAGTGTTTGAAGAGGGACCACCGTATAAAAAGCATAAAGGGCAATTACTAGTACTGGGTGGCAACGTACTTAGACCCCCGGTACAAACAGAAAATGGCGGACAAGTTACCAGCATCACAGAGGGCTGTTAGAATGCAACACTTCCAGGCCTTGCTTCGAGAAATGCTTCATTCTACTTTTGCGGGTGCTGGCAGAGGAATTTTCACTCACAGAGAAATAGTTGCGGGTACCAATCCAACAGCGCATGCAAGAAGTGGGCGGTTGAAAGATGTGTTGGTCACTTTGGATATGAGATCATTCTTGCAACCAACCCATCGACAGCCGCCCTTCGGATCCTGCCTCAGGGAATGCCTAGACCGACAGGTGTCCGACTACATCCGGTTAACGGCCGATGTGGACGCTCTGATTAGTAAGGAACTCCTGGACTACTGGGTGTGCAGGCTTGACCTGTGGCCAGAGCTGGCACAATTTGGAATGGAACTCCTGGCTTGCCCCTCGTCGAGTGTCCTGTCCGAAAGGACGTTCAGTGCAGCAGGGGGGATCGTGACCGATAAGCACACTCGCCTAGCTCACAACAGTGTGGACTACCTCACATTTCTAAAAATAAATGAGGCATGTATCTTGGAGGAATTCCACACATGTGACGAGTCGACCACATTTAATTGAATTTCTTAATGACAGCCCACAAATATCTGCCACCACACAAAACAAGTAATTGTCTCTGTCTTAGGTAAATACAGTGGCATAAAAGGCCTTTTCTTTCTGTTGAATGCCTAATGTTTTGGGCCTTGGAGGAATTCAACACCTGTGACTACCACATGTTTCAACTATTATCATTAGGGTTTTTTTCAAGAGGGGGGATTTCGTTAGCCATGTTTTTAATCCAATTGTATATTTTTAGTTCTTTTAAACATATGTATTTGTCCTGTATTTTTACTGGCCTTCAGTAAAATTGATATCCATTGACCGTCTAATAGACCTCTAGGCACATAATCACTTGATCTTTTCTGTACGGTGAATGCATAATTTTTGGGGCCTGTAATACACTGGCCTGCAGTAAAACTGATATCCAATGACCGTGTAATCTACCTCCAGCCACATACTTACTTGTTCTTTTTTGTACGGTGACAGGGCACATTTCGGAGAATTTCCCTTTAAGACACATATGTCCCCTGATTAAAACTCACTGTCCATGTTGTGGGACTATTTGTGCACTTCTACTAAGTATTTGGTGCCTGCAAATATGAGCTGAAGGTTTTCAGGTTCGCCTGCCATTAAAGTGAATGGGGCCCGCTGCGAACTTGTGGTTAGTAAACATTTAATCACGTTCGCACGATTGCGTTCGCAAACTGTCCCGGCTGATGTTCGGCCATCACTAGTGACGGGACACTAGTTCTGTGGTCTTGCGGATCTTAACATGACCGGCCAGTTTGAAGTTGTGCCCCCACGTTAGGACACGTTTCCTTTTGGTAGATGGCACAAATGTCTTCCCCTGAAGGGATAAGTCAAATGATTGAGACAAAGCATCCGCCTTGATGTTATTCTCGGCTGGGCGGAAGTGCAACTCAAAATCAAAATGGGAGATGAAAAGTGCCCACCTGGCTTGGCGATGGTTCAGACGCTGGGCTATCTGCAGATACGTAAGATTCTTGTGGTCGTTTAAATTTATTACTGGATGAAACGCATATCAACCCTAGTAGCCAGTGTGATCAGGTCATTCAGAGTAGACGGGCAGTCGCGACCACCTAGTTCATCCTTAATCCTTAAGGCCCTCCCAGAACACCGCCAGTTGAGCCTCATTGTTCCATGCAAGTTTGGCAGCCAGGGTACAAAACTGGATGGCGTACTGACCCACTGACGAGGAACCTTGTCGTAGATGCAGCAGAGCTGAAGCAGCAGAGGATGAGCAGCTGGTCTCTTCAAAGACCACCCGGAAGGTAGCCAGGAAAGACTGCAGATTATTGGTCTCTGGACCTCCATGTTCCCAAATAGGATTTGCCCAGGCAAGGGCCTAATCAGGGACACAATAAAGGCAACCTTGGACCGCTCAGTGGGAAACCTCTGCCCATGTAACTCAAAGTGGATCAGGCACTGATTTAGGAATCCATGACAGATCTTTGGATCACCACCATAGCGGGTTGGCAGCGGCACTCAGATCCGTATTCACTGGTGTAGTCATAGCAGGGGTAGCAGTGACTGGCGACCCTTCAGTGACTGGAGAAGAAATGGCATTCAGATGAGCAGCAACATTTTGCATGAACTGCATCAAGACATCTTGCCGTTCGCTCTGGCACTTTAATTCCTGTAACAGATCATGAACGACAGCCTTGGGATGACCAGCGTGGTCTATGGCCTGAGTGTACTGTCGCGGATGAGCTGATGTGAACGCACTGTGCTATTGACTGGCTGTACCCTGGAGGAACGTGACTAAGCAACTACCTGGTCTTCGCTAGAGCCTCTGATGTTGAGGATAGACCTGGGCCATTAGGGTATTTTCCAGGTCCCAGAGTCACTATGAGCTGGTCCAGGGAGGCCAGAAGATGCCAGAGATAGGTACCAGCAGTACAGGCGTGGTAGACAGGAATGGTCGTTACCAGGAGCAACAAAGCAGGAACCAAAGGATGAGGCAGAGGAGTAGTCAGACAGGCAGAAGGTCAGGGCAGGCGGCACAGGTACAGATCAGGCAATCCGGGTCCGCAACGGGAGAGACAAAGCATGCAGGCTGGTTTCAGACGATAAGCGAAGTCTATGGACTATAGCAAAGTCTATAGATCAGGAACACAAGTAGTTATCAAGCTCTTTAGCAACAGACTAGGACCTTGACACTCAGGCATTTGGGAAAAGGGCTGAGCTCCTTAAGTATGTGTAGGAGTGCCAGGGTTGGTCAACAATGTCACCTGACCCAGCCCAGCTCAGGGAGTGATGCGTACCGCCCTTAGGGCAGTGACACATGAAACCAGCCAAACTCATGCTGTGTCCAGGGCTGAATGGAAGCTGTGGAGCGAAATACTCAGAAGCAACATCACTCACACAAACAGAGTGTGCCGGACTGCAGCGGTAAGTGGGAAGCTACCGCTGCAGCGGTAACTGAGAAATTACATTGATAGCAATAAAGATAGAATAAAATTGGCCCAATGGTCATGAAAATGTAGTTGTGTGGGTGCTTGAAAAGACTTGTGTGGAGAACTTTCACTATTTTCATCTTCGTACTCCACTGCTCATGGAAGAAAAACACAACCTGCAGAAAATACTATATCTCAAGTAAAATATCTCTATCGCATACTTAATTAGCATTAACTAAATGAGAATAAAGTAGACAGGCTGCAGAGTTTTGGATTGCTGGTGGCCTGGTACTTTCACATTAATTTTTTTTCTCCGCTCCATACTACAAATGCTATTTTACCAATGAATCTATAAATGAATAGACTATATTATTATAAATGGTGTGTCATTATTCAGTAGTTATATTTATATACTTTCACGTATTCAGTCATGCTTGCCATCCTTATGAATAAATTAGTTATGAATAAATTGTTCGTTGATTCAAAGTAGCTTCCATAATTAACTGGCTTTTTACAATGCCTCTATGGAAGGGAACCCAAAGCATAAGGGATTTATCTTCCCTTGTTACGCCTCTGCACTTAATTTTCAATTCTTTTCTCCTGTGTAAATTGAAAGGATTCACCGTATATGCAAATATCAATGTCATTCAGGTTTAGTGTAAGGAAGTTTCTGTTGCACTAGAGAAATAAAAGTTACTCTGCTTTCATTGTAATATGAGATGCAGATTATAAAAATGTGAGTGTCACGGACATTCCTGCGACAGGTGGCAGGAGATCTGTGAGACTGGCAACACGTGATTTGATCTGACATGTTTTCCTTTTGGATCAAATGACATCTGTGTGGCTATTGTCGTCATTTAACCATCTCTATTAATTGTTGTTTCTCCCACTATGCTATGCGGTTTATAGCTTCTGTTGGACTTGTGGTTAGCTTGTGTTTGGTTCTTGGCTGAGTTCCTGGTGCTACCAAAGCTTCTTTGAAGTTAAGTGTTTCCTTTCCCTTCAGAATTGTTTTCTATATATACAGAGCCTTGCAAAAGTATTCACCCCTCTTGACTTTTTTGTTACAGCCTTAAGTTCAATGTTTTTAATATGAATTGTATGTGATGGATCAGAACACAATAGTCTAAGTTGGTGAAGTGAGATGAGTAAAAAAATATAAATTAAACTATTGTTTGGAAATAGAAAAAGAAAATTGGCATGTGCGTATGTATTCACCCCCTTTGTTAGGAAGCCCATAAAAAGCTCTGGTGCAACCAATTACCTTCAGAAGACAAATAATTAGTGAAATGATGTCCACTTGTGTGCAATCTAAGTGTCACTTAATCTGTCATTACATATAAACACATTTTTTGGAAGTCCCCAGAGGCTGCAACACCTAAGCAAGAGGCATCACTAACCAAACTGCCATGAAGACCAAGGAACTCTCCAAACAAGTAAGGGACAATGTTGTTGAGAAGAATGAGTCAGGGTTAGGTTTTAAAAAAATATTAAAATCTTTGATGATCCCCAGGAGCACCATCAAATCTATCATAACCAAGTAGATAGAACATGGCACAACAGCACATCTGCCAAGAGACGGCTGCCCACCAAAATTCATGGACCGGGAAAGGAGGGCATTATTCAGAGAGGCAGCACAGAGACCTAAGGTAACGCTGGATATGCTGCAGAGTTCCACAGCAGAGACTGGAGTATCTGTACATAGGATGACAATAAGCTGTACGCTCCATAGAGTTGGGCTTTATGGCAGAGTAGCCAGAAGAAAGCCATTACTTTCAGCAAAAAACAAAAAAGTACGTGGTGAGTTTGCGAAAAGGCATGTGGGAGACTCCCAAAAGGTATGGAGGAAGGTGCTCTGGTCTGATGAGACTAAAATTGAACTTTTTGGCCTTCAAAGAAAATGCTATGTCTGGCGCAAACCCAACACATCACATCACCCAAAGAACACCATCCTCACAGTGAAACATGGTGTTGGCAGCATCATGCTGTGGGGATGTTTTTCAGCGGCCGGTACTGGAAAACTGGTCAGAGTTGAGGGAAAGATAGATGATGCTAAATGCAGGGATATTCTTAAGCAAAACCTGTACCACTCTGTGCGAGATTTGAGACTAGGACGGAGGTTCACCTTCCAGCAGGACAATGACCCCAAACACACTGCTAAAGCAACACTTGAGTGGTTTAAGGGGAAACATGCAAATGTGTTGGATTGGCCTAGTCAAAGCCCAGATCTTAATCCAATAGAAAATCTGTGGTCAGACTTAAAGATTGCTGTTCACAAGCGCAAACCATTCAACTTGAAGGAGCTGAAGAAGTTTTGCAAAGAGGAATGGGCAAAAATTCCAGTGGTAAGATGTGGTAGGCTCATAGAGACTTATCCAAAGCGACTTATAGCTGTGATTGCTGCAAAAGGTGGCTCTAAAAGGTATTGACTTTGGGGGGGGGGGGGGGGTGAATAGTTATGCACATTGACTTTTTCTGTTATTTTGTCCTATTTGTTGTTTGCTTCACAATAAAAAAAAAGGAAATATCTTCAAATTTGTGGGCATGTTCTGTAAATTAAATTATGAAAATCCTCAAACAATCCATGTTAATTCCAGGTTGTAAGGCACCAAAATATGAAAAAAGTCAAGGGGTGATTACTTTTGCAAGGCAATGTATGTGTGTTGCCTTTCCTAGTTGTTTGTCATTAGGCCTGAGGGAGACTCATGTTCGTCCTTCCCTTTGGAGGAACAGAGAGACTCAGTCCTGACATTAGTTCCAGGGTCCTATAGGGTGAGATAGTATTCTAGGTGTATGAACTTGCCTACCTTTGGGGCATGTTCATACTGGTAGTCTGTCAGGACTGGAGTTAAGGTTTTCTCTAGGAGGTGTCCATCTTCCTTCTCTAGTTTCCAGGCCTTATTCCGGTATTCCCTCCTATGCTCGGTGTGGTGTATTCCTCTCACACACGAGCGTGACAGGGAGCTGAATTTGGACTGGTCTTCATGACAAAGAACACCAGGCAGATGTAAAATATTATACTTTTTGGCAAGAAACAGCTAAAAACATCTGCTGACAGAAAAGCGAAATGTATCAAGCCCTAAATAGATAAAATAACAATTATTCTATCTTGAATTTTATGATATTGTCATGTTCAAACCATTGTCTAGTCTGGATTTATAGAAATAAACCATCCAGATGTCTAACAAATGTAATCTCTGGGCTATGTATAATGATACATCATTTACTGTCTTCTCTGTGTTCCAGTAACATGGTTGTGATGGAACTATACAAGACCAGTTTCTGTATCATGCTTAGTAAACATACACTATGACTACATTGTAAAAGTATTCAAGTAATAAAGAGATGTGAAGAACATTATCACTGATAGATTGCCTTAACCACATTTCCATGTGACTTCTGGAAATAACACTCACCAGTTGCAGCGGATAATTTAGCCGTTAATGCATCAATCACAGATCATCACCAGAATTCCATAAGGAATACGTTGAGGAGATGAGACACAATGTTATCCCAGGATAGTTGAAGAAAGCAGGATGTGTGGTTTACGGTGGAGACATGACAAGTCAACATCTGACGCTCTTAGAAGGCAGCTGTTCCACATTTCGTATCCCGGGAATTTTTTTAAACCACGACTGTTTTTGGCACTTGGGTATATATTATTTTTGTTATTAGTTTGATATTCCTACAGTAACTTGGTGACATCACTGATGATAGACTGCAAGACATGAAAAACACACCAGATTAAAACTATCTAGAAATATTGTTGACATCATATAAGGTGTTTATTGGAAACATTATCAACAGACCAAGGATATCCTACCTGTAACTTATCAGAGATTGCCACTATTAAACGTATACAATTTATTTGAAATGCTAAAATAGAACTGCTGTGTTATCTAGTTTCCTTAAATACAGACAGAAAAGACATACATTGAGCTTTAGATGAAGAATTTAGTAAATCACAGCTCTTGTTATTCTAGAACAGATTGCATGAGCAGACAGTCCTTTTAGGGGTTTTGTGGGTCCAACCTGTCAAGAAGAATGAAAACATGAAAAGGTCCCTCTTAAAGGGTATAAAGTATCAGCATCTCACTTTCGGCCTTTTGTGAGGAAAATAACACCATAGATATAATGGAAGGAAGGAAAGGTTGACAGTCTCTACCATGTATCTCTACCATGTATCGCAAGTTTTGTAAGTGCAGAAAGCTATACACGTTCCATACAATAAAAATTGGGTTAACTGGCAACAACAGGGGCATGTTTTGGGGGCTATAAACTTCTTTACAGGCAGACACACAGTATCATGTGAAGCAACTTGTACTTGTGTACACATTTTTACTCTGGAAGGTGGTGTTTATAAGCCTAGAAATATGCAATATCCCATGCCCAATGAAGTCCAATGAACAAGGTTTTTAACTTTAGGAAGTTGAGGAGCTTGTACTTTCATATATCTCTAAGCTATACAGTAAAGCATCCCTCATCTGTATTCTCTCATTTTTCAGTGAAAGAGAATGCAAGTAAGGGGGTGAGGCCTACCACTCTTACTGTGTTTGGTTAGATATTTACCACTTGTGTTTTCCTGCTTCCCAGTCCTTGTTATCATTTTGGGGTGACAGACTGAATCAACACCAAAAAAGATTGTGTCATTAGTTTCCAGGAAATGGGTTTTGGTGGCTTGTATACTGTAGGAAAAGCCCAGAATCAGTGTGAGACCAGGGAGAGCCTAATGCTGACACTAGGGCAACATTTCATTTTTGCATGCTGCACCATGGTTCCACAAATTAGAGGAACTTTGAGAAGGTTTATAATTGGAGGACTAAACAGGAAGACTGAGGATTGCGGATTTAGCCATGTGAGATGTCAGAAAGACCTACCATGAATGCTATAATAATATTAGGTCTGATTTAGCCCCTGGGAGACCAGACAATGGTCAGGAGAAACCCTTGGACTAACAGTAATGGACATAGAGGATATCTGACCAGGAAACTAAAAAGAGACTGTTGGACTGTTAGAAAGTATCTGTAAGATTTCTCCTTCTCCATTTCCATAGTGAGTGGACTTGTGAGGAATGGGAACAACACCTCAAAATATTTTTCTCCTCTTGTTAGGAATCCAGTTGTGTAGAATGGTTATAAATTGAACCTTGGAAGTGCTTTGCAAGTTATATTTGCGATGTTCCTGTTATTTTAAAATATCTGTGCATCTTTATAGAGATAGTATTCTTTTCAGTTAGGGCATGGACTGGAATTGTAATTGCCCTGGTGAGGCTAAGCCCTTTTTCTTTATTGCTGTGAACATTTACACATTGTGCATGCCATGTGTATGTGGTCAAGGATGGATAGATTTGAAAAAAGTATTGGCGTGACAGTCACTGTGATCCAAAAAAGGTGATTCATCTCTAGATGGTGGGTGCACCTCCATGAGTAGCATGTTACTGGGGCAGACTGTGGTAGAGGGCAGCCCCTCGGTGACTCATGGTGTCACAAAAGAAACAAGCTACTGTAACCTGCCGTTACTTTGGTGCATCCCAACTTGAATGGAACTCCTGTGGAGACAAGATCCCTGACTCTGGTTTTCTTACCATGATGTAGGAACATGCCATGTCAGGAGTCCCTACATAGAGCAATAATATATTCAGTAATTAGCTGGACATTTTTGACTATGGGAAGTAGACTTACAGTACAGTGTCAATTGAGAGAATTAGGGGTCTCATCATCCAGATACATAGAACGCTATTTCTAGGTGTATGGATGAGACTCAAAACAGAACAAAGCCAATGATTCATGCTTACCTTTCTACAAATATTCTCTAATTCCGAAACTTAATGTACAAGGTATAATAAATGCCTCTATCTATAGTATAAACCATTATTTCAGAAGACATATTTGGCGACTGGCGCAAAAAGGAATAATTTATTGGTTTCTACTATAAAAAAATAAAATAAAAATTGGCAAATAGTTGCCTGGTATTAAACTGAATAAAAAGGAATGTTTCAATAGCACTTCTATCCTTATTGGCCCTGATATGGCAGTGGTATCGCAGTAGGACCGCACGTAACTACTGCATAGAACAACACACTTGAGAGAAATATCAAAGATACCGCGCACTTGTCTACTCACAGCGCAAGACACCTGACCCGTGAGAGCGGGAGTTTTGTATCTATTGGCAGGAAGAGATAAGAACAAAGATTTATCTCAGTAAGAAGGTAAACGCAAACTTGTACAAATAGAAACCATTGCATTATTGTGGGTAATTTTTTAAACAAGGACAAAGTACATGTTAAATCAGGTAGACAAGTGCCCGGAATCTTTGATATTTCTCTCAAGTGTGGTATTTAAACTGGAGGAGATAACATCCAAATATCTTCTGCTTTAAAATGGTATGTCCTTCACAGACAGGTTGTTTTGTCTTCTATCATACTACCAAACCCTCCAACCATAACCTTACTGGTTATCTGGCAACAAATGGAGTATCAAATGTGCATGATAAAACAGCTGGCATGGAGCCTGTCCAGTGACAAAGAGTCCATATGGCCCTATGTCACAGAGCCAAAGGCACTCAGTGGATTCTTGTTTCTCTTGTAAAAATTTATCAAAATTGTTTTTTTGAAGAAAATAGAAAATATTGTAGTTTCTTGATTTTTTGGCTTTTTTTCTTTTAGTTTCTAAATCTTATTGTCACACTGCAGTTGTAACAGATTGCTGCTGATTCAGTGTCTGTACATATTGCAACAATCTGTCCACTTTTGACAAGGAAAATTGCTGTGAGCAGCTCACACTAATGACAATGTGTAACAGCTGGCTAATAACCAGCGTGAAACAACATAGGGCATCTGTATGGAAGAATACAAAACAACACACACACCATCCTCTGAAGCTGCATGTGTTTCAGTGGAAGCGCATGTTCTATAGTACAAGGAGGGCTGCATTTATTCTGTATTAGTGCCGACATAAAGATAACAGGTGCTGGCTTGGTGAGAAAGTGCCATCCACAATCTGCTGAATATGTGTAAGGGTACATGTTATATGTTAAAAGGAATGTATCACCTATGTATATAAATATGCTTTACAGAACCCACATGGGCTGCAGGCACACTACACAGGCATTGTTTATTTACCTAGAAATTCTTTGTGACCAAGGCAGAGGTCATTGTGCAATGAGGGGGAGTAGATAAGCTGTGATATCACCGCTTGTAAGGCTACTTTCACACTAGCGTTCGGGCGGATCCCTTCTGAACGGATCCGCTCATAATAATGCAGACGGAGGCTCCGTTCAGAACGGATCCGTCTGCATTAAAATGGCAAAAAAAAAAGCTAAGTGTGAAAATAGCCTCGGACTTTCAATGTAAAGTCAATGGGGGACGGATCCGCTTGAAGATTGAGCCACATTGTGGCATCTTCAAACGGATCCGTCCCCATTGACTTACATTGTAAGTCTGGACGGATCCGCACGGATCCGCACGCCTCCGCACGGCCAGGCGGACACCCGAACGCTGCAAGCAGCGTTCAGCTGTCCGCCTGTCCGTGCGGAGGCGAGCGGAGCGGAGGCTGAACGCCGCCAGACTGATGCAGTCTGAGCGGATCCGCTCCATTCAGACTGCATCAGGGCTGGACGGCTGCGTTCGGGTCCGCTCGTGAGCTCCTTCAAACGGAGCTCACGAGCGGACCAGCGAACGCTAGTGTGAAAGGAGCCTAAATGGTATGATCCTGTGCTATCTGTTCAGAGGTTTTACCTGTCATCGTATCAAGGAAGATGTGTTACCCTTCACTGTAATCCTGCCTATAACAATAAGGAGATGACTGCTGAAAAGTGATTTGCACAGAATAGGAAGCATCTGTTTATTTTTAGGCTTAGCGATTTTTTTTTATACAGATTTTTATTTTTAATAACTACTGACATTGAAAATTTATAAAAAAAAAAACTAAAACTAATATTCTAAAAAAAGATGTTGAAGATGGAAACTTGATTTCAACAATAAATTTCACTTACACAGTAAATGTGACAGACTACACAGTAAAATAAAATTTTCCTAAAAAAATAATTCTGCCAATTCATGAATTAATCTATTTAGCAACATCAGCTATTAAAGCTCCCATAATGAGTGTATATAAATTGGAAGCCTACAGCCCAGATTCCAAATCTATATATATATATATATATATATATATATAAAAGGACGTACAGTACAGACCAAAAGTTTGGACACACCTTCTCATCCAAAGAGTTTTCTTTATTTTCATGATTATGAAAATTGTAGATTCACACTGAAGGCATCAAAACTATGAATTAACACATGTGGAATTATATACATAACAAACAAGTGTGAAACAACTGAAAATATGTCATATTCTAGGTTCTTCCAAGTAGCCACCTTTTGCTTTGATTACTGCTTTGCACACTCTTGGCATTCTCTTGATGAGCTTCAAGAAGTAGTCACCTGAAATGGTCTTCCAACAGTCTTCAAGGAGTTCCCAGAGATGCTTAGCACTTGTTGGCACTTTTGCCTTCACTCTGCAGTCCAGCTCACCCCAAACCATCTTGATTGGGTTCAGGTCCGGTGACTGTGGAGGCCAGGTCATCTGGCGCAGCACCCCATCACTCTCCTTCATGGTCAAATAGCCCTTACACAGCCTGGAGGTGTGTTTGGGGTCATTGTCCTGTTGAAAAATAAATAATGGTCCAACTAAACGCAAACCGGATGGAATAGCATGCCGCTGCAAGATGCTGTGGTAGCCATGCTGGTTCAGTATGCCTTTCATTTTGAATAAATCCCCAACAGTGTCAACAGCAAAGCACCCCCACACCATCACACCTCCTCCTCCATGCTTCGCGGTGGGAACCAGACATGTAGAGTCCATCCCTTCACCTTTTCTGCGTCGCACAAAGACACGGTGGTTGGAACCAAAGATCTCAAATTTGGACTCATCAGACCAAAGCACAGATTTCCACTGGTCTAATGTCCATTCCTTGTGTTCTTTAGCCCAAACAAGTCTCTTCTGCTTGTTGCCTGTCCTTAGCAGTGGTTTCCTAGCAGATATTCTACCATGAAGGCCTGATTCACACAGTCTCCTTTTAACAGTTGTTCTAGAGATGTGTCTGCTGCTAGAACTCTGTGTGGCATTGGCCTGGTCTCTAATCTGAGCTGCTGTTAACCTACGATTTCTGAGGCTGGTGACTCGGATGAACTTATCCTCTGCAGCAGAGGTGACTCTTGGTCTTCCTTTCCTGGGGCAGTCCGCATGTGAGCCAGTTTCTTTGTAGCGCTTGATGGTTTTTGTAACTGCACTTGGGGACACTTTCAAAGTTTTCCCAATTTTTTGGACTGACTGACCTTCATTTCTTAAAGTAATGATGGCCACTCGTTTTTCTTTACTTAGCTGCTTTTTTCTTGCTATAATACAAATTCTAACAGTCTATTCAGTAGGACTATCAGCTGGGTATCCACCTGACTTCTCCACAGCGCAACTGATGGTCTCAACCCCATTTATAAGGCAAGAAATCCCACTTATTAAACCTGACAGGGCACACCTGTGAAGTGAAAACCATTTCAGGTGACTACCTCTTGAAGCTTAACAAGAGAATGCCAAGAGTGTGCAAAGCAGTAATCAAAGCAAAAGGTGGCTACTTTGAAGAACCTAGAATATGACATATTTTCAGTTGTTTCACACTTTTTTGTTATGTATTTAATTCCACATGTGTTAATTCATAGTTTTGATGCCTTCAGTGTGAATCTACAATTTTCATAGTCATGAAAATAAAGAAAACTCTTTGAATGAGAAGGTGTGTCCAAACTTTTGGTCTGTACTGTATATACGTATGTAAGTGTATATGTTCTGTGATCACTCAAAAACGCAGCCATCGATTTCAACGAAACTTGGTATACACATCCCTTGCTACCTGGAAATAAATCTTGTGGGGGCCTCAGCTCTCATTCCTGAGATATTTCCCAAAAATTACCTGCATTAGCCAATAGAAGCCATCAAGTCTTTCACTCATATCCCAAATGCCATACACACGGTCACCTGACCCTTATCAGCCAATAGAAGCTCGCAAGCCCTTAGTCTCCACATGCACATAGTTTTACTCCAGGTTTCCATAACAACTCAGCCATTTTTCTTCACTGCTGTAGGTCAGCTTTAGGCTAGGGCTACACGACAACATGTGTCGCACGACAATTTTTATAATGATACTCTATGGTGTTGCACTGCGACATGTAACATGCTGCGACTGCTATACAGCACAGCAGACAGTATCACACAATAGACTTAGATACACAGCAGACAGTATCACACAATAGACTTAGATACACAGCAGACAGCATCACACAATATAAGATTAGATGCACAGCTCAGCAGACAGTATCACACAGGATTGGATTAGATACACAGCTCAGCAGACAGTATCACACATGACAGGATTAGATACACGGACAGTATCACACAATAGACTTAGATACACAGCAGACAGTATCACACAATATAAGATTAGATACACAGCTCAGCAGGCAGTATCACATGATAGGATTAGATACACAGCTCAACAGGTAGTATCACAGTAGATACGATTGGATACACAGCTCAGCAGACAGTATCACACAGGATAGGATTAGATACACAGCTCAGCAGACAGTATTACAAAATAGGGGAAACAGTGTAAACCAGTGACTCGACCTATAGACCGGATGGATAAGGGTGCTCACCTCTCGGTCCACCCAGACCGCACAAATAGACCAAAGAAAATAGTAGATAAATGAGGGGCACTCCGTATAAGGGAATAAAAACAGCAAATGGATAATGGCTAAATGTAATTTATTCCTATTATGAAAAGCCAATGCATCAAATAATCGCAATGTTAAAAACATCCATGCAATATAATACCATAAAAAACAATAAAATGATTACCCAATGGAAAAGGGCCCTGAAAAATTTGCCAGACAATCGAGAAAGTTCAAAAATTCGTGTTTGCGAATAATCAGCAGTCCCCACAATAAGATTAATCGCACCGGATCTTTATACACTTGGAGAGTTCGTTCTTAACTCAGGCCTGTATCAGGCTCAAAATTAATCGCATGCACGATCTGACTATGTCAGAAAAATCGTATTATATACTGTCCGATTTTAATCCTCCAGTTAATTCAGATAATCAGATATATCAACGATCGTGAAGGGAATCTCTTACCCTGTTCCGTCACTGGCTCGATGTAATGGATCGAAAATACAGCCGATCTTACCCAAATGAACACCTGGCCAACATTAAAAAGGGCTACGTGTTACATTCCCTCTCAAAACATTTTAAAGATATACATAACTGTGATCCCTCGTCCTTGGCATTCTTTGCATTGGAGAGAGTAAAGAAACCTTGGAGAGGTGGCAATCACGTGGCCTAGGAGGGCATTAATTCCGGATCCGGCCTTGCGGCAAGTCTTCAGGATTTTTGGCCGGAGCAAAAAGCGCAGCATGCTGCGGTATTTTCTCCGGCCAAAAAAACATTCTGTTCCGGAACTGAAGACATCCTGATCAGGGGTCGAGTGGAGGGGGAACGTTTTCATGGCAGGAACGCCGTTCCCTTTCAAGCCTCAAGCCAGGAGAACGCGGCTGAAATCAGGGGGTGAAGCGCACTGTGCAGGGCAGGCTAAGCGGCTTCACAGCTGTCTGTGCGGTGCTGCTGCTGTCTGTGACTCCTCTCATGGCGCCCCGCCCCCTACTGACATCATCTCCTTCACTTCTTCTGTCGGCCTAATATGCTGCGAGTATGTTCAGTCACTTCGCAGCTGACACATAGGAGATCATTTAGAATGTCTTTAAGAAAAGTTTGTCCCTGGGATTCAAACTCACAACCTCTACACATCAGAGGCAAGGCATTTACCCTCACAGCCATGAATGCTGTCTAGGTAGTTGCTTAAAAAAAAAAAATATAAGACTTCTACTTATACCTAGTGTACTGATGCCTAGTGTACAACCATACACATGACAGCTGCCCACTGTGTATGGATGTAGCAGAGGTGGGTGTGTTGGGGCAGCTGTCATGTGTATGGTTGTACACTAGGTATCAGTACACTAGGTATAAGTAGAAGTCTTATATTTTTTTTTTTAAGCAACTTCCTAGACAGCTTTCATGGCTGTGGGGGTAAATGCCTTGCTTCTGATGTGTAGAGGTCATGAGTTCGAATCCCAGGACAAACTTTTCTAAAAGTGTTTGTTTTTTTTAAGACTCCTACTGATACCTAGTGTACTGATACCTAGTGTACAACCATACACATGACAGCTGCCCCAACACACCCAGCTCTGCTACATCCATACACAGTGGGCAAAGTTACCTACAGTAGAAGTCTTATATATATATATTTTTTAAGTTATTAGCTAGACAGCTTTCATAACTGTGAGGGCATATGCCTTGCCTCTGATGTGTAGGGGTCATGAGTTCGAATCCCATGACAAACTTTTCTAAAAGTGTTTTTTTTTTTTTTTAAATACCGGACTGTTACTTTACTGCCACGGGGGAGGCGGGCTATTGGCGCCATGATACTGGCACATGAAGGGGGTAGGAGAGAGGAACTTGATACTGGCACATTAGGGGACAGGGGGAGAGGATGGCACTATGATATTGTGTTTTGATCACAATGTGTACATTTGGCTCAGTCCGCAGCTACACAAATTACAGCGTGCTAGATTTTCTGTGCTTTTTTTTTTTTTTTTGGAGGGGGGGGGGGGGGGTTGCAGTGGATCTTGGGTGAGTTCTCACACTTTTTTTCCCAGGACTTGACCCCTGATCCTGATGCATCCTGAACGGATTTCTTTCTATTCAGAATGCATTAGGATAAAACTGATCAGGATTCTTCCGGCATAGAGCCCAGACGACGGAACTCTATGCCGGAAGAAAAGAACGCAAGTGTGAAAGAGCCCTTAGATACACGCACAATATAGAGCATGCTGCGATTTTCACGTAACGCACAAGTGATGCGTGAAAATCACTGCTTATGTGCACAGCCCCATAGAATTGAATGGGTCCGGATTCAGTGCGGGTGCAATACGTTCACCTCACGCATTGCACCCGTGCGGAAAACTCGCCCGTGTGAAAGGGGCCTAAATGAAATAGAAGAAATATACCTGTGCGAAGCCAGGGCCTTCTGTTAGTTGGTCTATATATAAGCGATAGGATAACATGTACACTGTGCAGAAATAGAGGTTCTTCAGCTTAGTTCAGACTTGCACTGTTCTGCTAAACACTGTTACCTCTTTTTTTTTTTTATCTCAGTTGACAGGTGTTGAACTTGGTGTGGTCTTCTACAGATGTATCCCACCTAATTCAAAGTTTTTATATCCGGTGTTTTTGGAGATGTTCTTGTGCTTGGCAATGTTGTAGCACATAGCTATTAAACATATTATTCCCATCAACATGAATTAGACTGGAAAGCTTCACCCAATCTCTTGAATTAAATAAAAAAGGAGTTATGCTCACAAAACTTCTGACAAAAGTTTCTAGAAGTTTTTTGTTTTCAACATATTTCTCTGTAAACGTTAAACTCTGGAGAGCTACAGTTTCTGAGATAAACCAACTACAACACCCGACACCAACAATCATTTGAGGGTCAAAGTCATTTAGATCACATTTCTTTCTCAATCTGATGCCTGAACAATTTATTTAACTTCCTGACCACCTCTACATGTGTTCACATTTAGAATGATCTGCAAATGATAACATATTTGCATTATTGAGTGAGTGTACAGGAGTAAGTAATAGAGCCACCACTGTGTGGCTTTTTTTTTGGAATACATTTAGGTATGTGAATTTCTAACCTTTGCATATTTATAGATCAGATTCAGGCATTATTAACATAAAGAATAATATAGCCAGGATCACAGTGCCCTAAGCAAGCCAGGGTTTAACTCCCTGGATAATGTGTAGTTGAAGTTGGAGCCTAAATATATGGGGATAGTTTGAGGACTCGCACTAGAAGGTCCATACATGAATCTGCTGCCACAACATAACTTTTATTCTATAAGTTATATAGTAAAATAGTAACATAGTTTATAGGGCTGAAAAAGACATCCGTCCATTCAGTTCAGCCTGATATTCTTCAGGTTCATCCAGAGGAAAGCAAAAAACTCCCTTGAGGTAGAAGCCAATTTTCCTCATTTAAGGGGAATAAAGTCCTTCCCGACTCCAATCAGGCAATCAGAATAGCTCCCTGGATCAACGACCTCTCAAGAAATCTAATAAATATAACCTGTAATACTATTAGACTTCAGAAATACATCCAGGTTCTTCTAGAAGTCTTGTATACACCATCACCACCTCCTCCGGCAGAGAGTTCCATAGTCTCACTGCTGTTACCATAAAGAATACTTTTCTATGTTTGTGTACAAACCTTCTTTCCTCCAGACGCAGAGGATGTCCCCTCGTCACAGTCACAGTCCTGGGGATAAATAGATGATGGGATAGATCTCTGTACTGACCTCTGATATATTTATACATAGTAATTAGATCTCCCCTCAGTCGTCTTTTTTCTAAACTGAATAACCCTAATTTTGATCATCTTTCTGGGTACTGTAGCTGCCCCATTCCAGTTATTACTTTAGTTCTGAACCCTCTCCAGCTCTGCTATGTCTGTCTTCTTTACGGGAGCCCTGAACTGTACATAATACTCCATGTGTGGTGTGACTTGTGATTTGTAAAGTGTCAGGGCTATCTTTTCATCACAGGCATCTATGCCCCTTTTGATGCAACCCATTATCTTATTGGCCTTGGCAGCAGCTGTCTGACAATAGTTTATACAGTTAAGTTTGCTGTCCTCTAAAATTCATGTCCTCTAAAAGTCCTTTTCCATGTCAGTGTTACCCAGTGTTTTACCATTTAGTATGTACGAGTGACTTGCATTATTCCTTCCCATGTGCATAAACTTACATTTGTCAGTGTTAAACCTCATCTACCACTTCTCTGCGCAAGCCTCCAATCTATCCAGATCCCTCTGTAGTAGTATACTGTCCTCTTCCGTGTTAATTACTTTACACAGTTTAGTATCATCTGCAAAAATGTATATTTTACTGTGCAAGCCTTCTACAAGATCATTGATAACTAGATGGTGTCGTTTCTGAAGAAACCACAGGATGTTGGCTTGAAATTTGATTGGCTGTTCGTGGCTCCACCCACTTTTTAAAATTTGAACCCAGGTCACCCAATGACTGACTGTGCCAAATTTGAGGACCCTGCCATTAATTGTCAAAGAGCGGCAGTAATTTTCCCATATAAAATAAATGGCTGAAATGTGATTGGCTGTTATAGGCTCCACCTACTTTTCTTAAATTCCAACCACGCTCACCCAGTGACCAATGGTGCCAGTTTGGGAACTCTGGCTTTCATATTGTAAGAATAACAGCTTTTTACATTTTCTCATTGAAGTCAATAGGGAAAATATTATTGGTTGTTTGTGGCTCCGCCCACTTTTTAAATTTGAATTCCTATCACCCAGTTACCGAATGTACCAAGTTTGAAGATCCTGCCATTAACAGTGTAAGAATGGCAGTAATTTAAATATTCCCATTGAATAGCACTAGGTAATATTTGATTGGCTGTTTTAAGCTCCACCCAGTTTTAAGAATTTTAAGACCAGTCACCCAGTCATGGCCTGTGCCAACATTGGGGCCTCTGGCTTTAAAACTGTGAGAATAGCAGTATTTTAAAGTTTTACATTGAAGTCAATAGGTGAAATCTGATTGGTTGTTTTAGGCTCCAACCACTTTTCCTAAATTTTGACCGCAGTCACCCAGTGAGTAATGGTGCTAAGTTTGGGACACTTGGCATTTAAACTGTGATAATAGCAGCAGTTTATCTGCTTTTCATTAAGGTCAAAGGCTGAAATCTGATTGCTATTGTTGCCCCACCCCTTTTTTTTCCTAATTGTGAACCACAGTCACCCAGTGACTAACACTTTAAGGTTTGGGAATTATGGCATTTAACGTGTAAAAAAGCAGTTTTATTGTTTTCTATTGAAAATCAATGAGTGAAATTTGATTGGTTGTTGGTGTCTCCGCCCACTTTTTCTAACTTTGAAGTGGAAACACCAAATGACCACATTTGTGATATTTGAGGTCCATGACATCAATAATGTGAGAATGGCAGCATTTTTAGTTTTTACCATTTAAATCAATCAAATAAATCTGGTATTTTTTGGCCCCACCCACTTCACAGAATTTTAATCCCAGTCCTCCAGTGACCAACTGTGCCAAGTTTGAGGACCCTGCCATTAACAGTCCAAGAGCAGCGGCAGTTTTACATTTTCCCATTTAACTCTTTAAGGACACGGACAGATTTCACCTTAAGGACCAGGCCATTTTTTGAAAATCTGACCAGTGTCCTTTTATGCGGTGATAACTTTAAAATGCTTTGACTTATCCAGGCCATTCTGAGATAGTTTTTTTGCCACATATTGTACTTCATGACACTGGTAAAATGAAGTTAAAAAAAATCCCTTTTATTTATAAAAAAAATACCAAGTTTCAATTTCTCTACTTCTATAATACATAGTAATACCTACAAAAATAGTTATTACGTTACATTCCCCATATGTCTACTTTACGTTTGGATCATTTTGGGATAGCCATTTTAGTTTTTGGGGCCGTTACAAGGCTTAGAAGTTTAGAAGCAAATCTTGAAATTTATCAGAAATTTTCAAAAACCCAATTTTTAGGGACCAGTTCAGGTCTGAAGTCACTTTGTGAGGCTTACATAATAGAAACCACCCAAAAAATGACCCCATTATAGAAACTACACCCCTCAAGGTATTCAAAACGGATTTTACAAACATCATTAACCCTTTAGGTGTTCCACAAGAGTTAATGGCAAATGGAGATAACATTTCTGAATTTATATTTTTTGGCAAATTTTCCATTGTAATCCATTTTTTCCAGTTACAAAGCAAGGGTTAACAGCCAAACAAAATGCTATATTTATTGCCCTGATTCTGTAGTTTGCAGAAACACCCCATATGTGGCCGTAAACTACTGTATGGGCACACGGTAGGGCGTAGAGGGAAAGGTGCGCCGTGTGGTTTTTGGAAGGCAGATTTTGCTGGACTGGTTTATTTACACAATGTACCCATTCAAGCCCCCCTGATGCACCCCTAGTAGAAACTCCATAAAAGTGACCTTATCTAAGAAACTACACAGCTCAAGGTATTCAAAACTGATTTTACAAACTTTGTTAACCCTTTAGGTGTTGCACAAGAGTTATTGGCACATATTACACAGGAACTACACAGCTCAAGGTATTCAAAACTGATTTTTACAAACTTTGTTAACCCTTTAGGTGTTGCACAAGAGTTATTGGCAAATGGAGATGAAATTTGAGAATTTCAATTTTTTTTTTAAATGTTCCATTTTAATCCATTTTTTTCAATAACAAATCAAGGGTTAACAGCCAAACAAAATGCTATATTATTTGCCCTGATTCTGTAGTTTGCAGAACTTGCATATGTGGCCGTAAACTACTGTACGGGCTCACGGTAGGGCGTAGAGGGAAAGGAGTGCCGTGTGGTTTTAAGAAGGCAACTGGTTTATTTACACCATGTCCCATTTGATGCCCCCCCTGATGCACCCCTAGAGTAGAAACTCCATAAAAGTGAACCCATTTTAGAAACTACGGGATAAGGTGGCAGTTTTGTTGGGACTATTTTTAGGGTACATATGATTTTTGGTTTCTCTATATTACATTTTTGTGAGGCAAGGTTACCAAAAATAGAAATTCTGAAATTTCATCTCCATTTGCCATAAACTGTTGAGGAACACCTAAAGGGTTAATAAAGTTTATAAAGTCAGTTTTTAATACGTTGAGGGGTGTAGTTTCTTAGATGGGGTTGTTTTATGGAGTTTCTACTCTAGGGGTGCATCAGGGGGGCTTCAAATGGGACATGGTGCCAAAACAAACGGCCACCAAAACTTCTCCAGAAACCATACGGCATTCTGCGCCCTGCCATTTTGTCATACAGCAGTTTATCACTACATATGGGGTGTTTCTGTAAACTGCAGAATCAGGGTAATAAATATTAGGTTTTGTTTGGCTGTTAACCCTTGCTTTGTTACTGGAAAAAAACTTATTAAAATTAAAAATTTGCCACAAAATTGCTGTTTTGGCACCATTTTTATTTTATTTTTTTGACCATGTTCATATGAGGGGTTAGGTCATGGGGTATTTTTATAGAGCAGATTCTTACGGACACGGCGATACCTAATATGTCTAAATTTTTTTAATTTATGCTTTACACTATATTATCTTTTTATAAACAAAACAAAAAAAAACATTTTAGTATCTCCATAGTCTAAGGGTTAGTTTTTACCCAATTATCTTAGGTAGGGGCTAATTTTTTGCGGGATGAGAGAATGGTTTTAATTTTTGTGATGTAAGGTGACAAAAAAATACTTTTTTTTTGCACCGTTTTTATTTAATTTTTTTGACCGTGTTCTTCTGAGGGGTTAGGTCATGGGGTATTTTTATAGAGCAGATTACAACGTATGTGGCAATACCTAATATGTCTACTTTTTATTTATTTTAGTTTTACTAAATAATATTTTTGAATGTTTTAGTGTCTCAAGTCTATGAACCATAATTTTTTTATCCGATTATCAGTGACTAAATTGGGGAAGGAGAATATAAATTTAGTACTCCATGGAAGTGTGGTACTCCCTGAAGCCACCGTCAATGCAGAGGCCCGGATGATCGGGGCACGTGTCACACTGAGTGGTGGTGTCCTTCCGTATTCCCCTCATGTGACACACTCTGCACTTTATTTGGGTCCGTCCCTTCTTTCCAGTATGGGGGACCACACCTGGACAGTGTTGGCCAGGGACGATCTGGGCGCCTACAGTTTCCGAGGTACTCCGGCCTGCTCTTTCCTGGTCAGAAAATATCAGGGCCTTGAGGACTGCCTCATAGAACTGAAGGAATTTCCCTGTGTTGCCAGCGCTCCGGTACAGCACAAAAGAGTTGTATAAGGCAACCTGCACCAAGTAGACCGCAACTTTTATGTACCATACCGGGGTTTTGCGCATGGCATTATATGGCTTGAGGACTTGATCAGAGAGATCAACTCCTCCCATATACTGATTGTAGTCGACGATACAATCGGGCTTGAGGACCATTGCGGCGGTACCTCGCAAAGGGACAGGGGTGATGCCGTTACTGTGAATTGTGGACAGTACAAGGACATCCCTCTTGTCCTTTTATCTGACCAGCAACAGGTTTCCCTGGAGATAGGTACCTGGAAGGGGTGGGTAGGGAGGCCGCACGGTCCCACAAGCGGACGTGGATCTGGCGGCGAGGGACTGGAACAAGGGGATACTAGTATAAAAGTTATCCACGTACAGGTGGTAACCCTTATCTAGCAGTGGGTGCATAAGGTCCCACACAAGTTTCCCGCTAACACCCATCGTACACACGAAACTTGTAAGTGTACCCTGAGGTACTCTCACAAAGTTTGTACAGCTTCACGCCATACCTTAGAGGGAACATACTGGCGGAAAATGAGTCTCCCCTTGAAAGCAATGAGAGACTCATCAACCGCGATCCCTTTCAGGTCCTGCACAAATTTGGCCAAAGTCAGGCATGTCCAAACTGCGGCCCTCCAGCTGTTCCAAAACTACAACTCCCAGCATGCCTGGATAGCTTACAGCTAATAGGGCATGCTGGGAGTTGTAGTTTTGCAACAGCTGGAGGGCCGCAGTTTGGACATGCCTGGCCAAAGTGATCGATGACCGGCCTGATTTAGTACAGACGGTCTTAGGCAGGATCATCTTGGGGGGGACATAATGCAGGCATTTCCGGATGGCCTCAAACCATGTACGTGTCATGGCCGTACTGTAAAGTGGGGTCTGGTAGAGGACGTCCCTACTCCAGTAATGCCTGACCGGCCCTAGCCAAAAAGGAGCCCGGGTGTTGAGCAACGAACTGTTGGGCGTACAGGTTCGTTTGCTCCACCATCAGATTTACAAAGTGGTCACTAAATAAAAAGACTAAAATAGTCATATTCAGTGAAGCCCACTGTGTAAATCTGGATTCCTGGTTGACCAACAAAATCAGGAATCACAGGCTCAAAATGCTCTGGGGTACACCAGGCAAGTTCACCGGTAGAAGGCTCAGGTGGAATTATCTGGTGGGCCGGAAAACTAGTACGAGCCCTAGAGCAGCTCGTACTAGTGTGGGCCAGAGGGTTCCTAGCATGGCGGTCCCCTTGCTCCGCCTGACAAACTTATCCTAAACCAAACAGACAAAAAAAAATATAAAAAAAAGGGCAAAATGTGTGGAAAAAAAAAAAAGAGGAAAAAATGCAAACTCGCTGATCAGCCATACGAAGCTGATCAGTGGAGGGGTGTGCGATGCGCTAAGCGTGCCGGCCATAGTCAGCGTACGCAGAAAAAATAAAAATAAAATGCTTGCACCCCAAAAAAGTTGTGGGGGGGGGCAAGCTGCTGAACCCCTGGGGGGGGGGGGGGTCTAGGGTCACACAGCTAAGCTGTGGACGCCAGACACCCGATTTAGGGTGATGCAATCCAAACACTTATTTTTTTTTTCCCACTAACTTTCCCTGAATATCCCTGCCTAACCTAACCTGTCCTTAACCTTTCCCTAAATACCTTTTACTGTGGAGGGTCAGAAGTGGGTGCTGGGGCACAGATGGGGGGTGCTGCTCTGGAGATCCGTGCAGCTTGCTCCTCTCTCCTCGGCTCCCAGACACAAAAGGAGGAGGAGCGCTGTACTAATTTGAATGACCCATCCGCTCCTGCAGCCAATGAGAGTCGATCCTGAGAGGTGATCGCAGGATGGTGATTGGTGATTGGTGGTGTATTGGTGGTGATTGGTTACAGGATGGTGATTGGTGGTGTATTATCACATCACAGATCACCATCCTGTTCCGGGTTATTGGGTCCCCAGAGACCCGAATAACCCAGAAATGCAGCAAAATGCAGGTCTGAATTGACCTGCGGTTTGCGCTGATCGCTGACACGGGGGGGGGGGGGGGGGAGACATTGTCCAAGGGTGCCTGCCCATTGATTTGAGCAGGCACCGGGTTCCGATCCCTGCCCGCCACGCGGTGGTGATTGGAACTACACAGGACGTACAGGTACGCCCTGTGTCCTTAAGTACGCCCTATGTCCCTAACAGGTTAAACAAATGGATGAAATTTGATTGGCTGTTGTAGACTCTGCCCACTTTTTATAAATTTTAACCCCAGTCACCCAGTGACCCACGGTGCCAAGTTTGGGTATTCTGGCTTAAATACTGTGAGAATGACAGCAATTAAAATTTTCTTATTGAAGTCAATAGGAAAAATTTGATTTTAGAGTCCCCAAAAGGTGACACAACTTTTCAGGTTAACCCCATGACTAAGTGCAAGTTTGGTGATTTTAACTTCAAAGCTGTACAAGTGGCAAAAGTTTACAATTTTCCAATGAAAGTCAATGACAAAAAGTGGGGCCCGGAGGGTGGGATCGGTTAACAAAGCACAAGCAACCTATTTGGGTATGTGCCGAACAAGTGTGCAAAGGTTGGTAATTGTACTCCTTAAACTGTGGGAGGAGTAGCATAAAGAAATAGCTACATTTTCATTGGCCGTTGCCAGCTCTGCCCACTTTGGGGTGTGCCCTCAAAAGTTACCCCTTTATTCGGGTTGACACCAACAATATGTGGTCCGAGTTTGGGGAGTGTAGCTTCAAAACTGTGCGAGTGGGAGCGATTTGAAAATGGCAAAAAAGGGGTCTTCGGTGGTCTTCCGCAGGGGCCCTGAGGGTGGGATGGCTTATTAAAGCACAAGCAACTTATCTCACTATAGGTCGAAGAAGTGTGGAAAGCTTGGCGTTTGTAACCCCAAAACTGTAAGAGGAGTAGCGTATAGAAAAAGGGGGGGGGGCGGGGAAGAATAATAAAACGGAAAAGATACAACTGGAGTGGCTGGAGTAACTGTTGTGTGGATGGAGTTGCTTGAGTAACTTGTGGAAAGGTTGGACTGGGCAGAGTAACTTTATGGACCGGGCAGAGTAACTGTGTGGAGTGTTTGGAGTGAGTAACGATAGTAAACATTACACTAACCAATTGATTGATCAAATTTAAAAAGTGCACATGGCAAGCCTGATAGAGTGAGAAATGCATTTCAACTTTTATTTATTTATATAGCACATTTAATTGCAATGTTGTTGCCCAAAGTGCTTCACAGTTACATTAAAACATAGATTTTATAAAATCATTAGCAGCATTATCAAGCCTAGCAGATGAAGGTATGACCACATGCATTTTGGGGGGGGGGGGGGGGGGTCTCAGCATCTTGACGTAGAATGGAGGTGAAGGTGTGCTATCTGTGTGATGATAATCAGTGTTCACAACCACTGTTTCCTGGCAACGCTCATGCCCGTTTATGCAGGCTCTAAGCGTGTGACACCACATCACTATGTACCTCCTGGGCACATTCAGTGTCACAAACCTTTATTTCCACTATGCTGCTGTGGGGCTCCGGATCCCGAATGTCACAAACCTCCAAAGCGTGGGTATGAAAGGTCCAGTTTAGTCCAGCATATCTTTGCAGCTTTAGATCTCTTTCCTTTAGATGGCATGATCATATTCACACAGCTCGAATTTCTTTTCGTAAATTTAGCTAGTTGAAACACCTCAAGTACTCTCTACTGTATAAAACTTATTTCCAAACTTTTAAAGCGGTTAGCCACCATAAGTATCAAAAATCCAAAGTGCCCCAGACAATAGCCCAAACTATGAAGTATTTATATCATGCTAAATGTGCTCGCTATATGTCATTTTTCTAATCTGTTCACCATGACATGTTCCCCTGAGGAGCTTCCTCCGACCGGCTGTGTGGGCGGAGCAGCTGTAAATGGAAAGTAAATATCCCAGCATGTATTGCAGCAAGCAGCTTCAGAGGAACAGTCACATGACATCCCTGCCCACCTCCGTTCCTATAGAGACAAGAGGCCCTCAGACTTCTGTAGAGACACAGCAATAGAAAACACACCCCAGTCCCAGCAGTAAAGAGAGGTCACTTCACTGGTAGTTGCCATCTTCAAACAATTGTAATTTAAAAATTATAAATCTTACAGTAAAGAGCTTTGTATTGTAAGAATCACAAGACCCAGACCTACATTTTTATGCATAGTATGTCTCAGAAATATTAAAAATAAAGGCACAGTCGCAGTATAGAAATTGCCCTTCAAATTTGAGGCGGCTAGAGTGGAGTTTCAATAAATGTTATTGGGCGGTATGAGTTGCAAACAAATGGTCATATTGTGAAAACTATCAGGACTATTTTTAGTGGCAGCAGGGATAGCTGAACGTTTTGATATAAGATTTGTGTAGGTGGGCCTGAAAATGAGGGAGTGGTGGCAGTTTAGAAATCATGTCCTGATTTTTCAGCTCACACTCTAGCTTTTGTCAGCTCCCACTCTAGTTTTGAACATTCCGCCATTCATTCCTAGTGTAACAATTTCGCCACAAAAACGCTGATATTTTGTGAACCATTTGGTGAAACGTTCCACAAAGTAATAGCACACCAATCGGGAACAATCAGCACATTTCGGTATATTACTGTCTATGTAGTGTAAAAATTGTGGGAGGAGTTAGGGTGGTAAATTTAGCTATAATAAGAATATATATGTAAGATAACAGTAAGTGGTCTTGCCAAGCAAGAACACTTAATAAGATTAAACAATCTAATAAAAGTACAGATGTAGCAGGGTTAGCACTCAAACTCTTAACTCTAATTACCCACATACAGACATTTTCTTCCAGTCCAATAATTCTCATTTTATGTACTAAGCGTTTATGTGGCACAGTATCAAATGCTTTGGAGAAGTCAAGATATATGACATCCATTGACCCCAGTCAAGTCTAGAACTTACCTCCTCATAGAAACTGATTACATTAGTTTGACATGTCCAATTCCTCATGAAGCCATGATGATGTTATATGCTTATTTTATTCAGGTATTCCAAGATTGCATCCCTTAGAAAACCTTCAAACTGTTTACCCATGACAGATGTTAAACTTAAAGGCCTATAGTTTATGAGTTCTGCTTTTAACACCTTTTTGAATATTGGCACTACATTTGATAAGTGCCAATTCTGTGGAATGCTTACTGTTAATATAGAGTCTTTAAGTATCAGATATAAGGGTCTGTCTATGACATTTCTTAATTGTCTTAGGATATGGAGGTGTATGCCATCTGGTCCCGGTGATTTGTCTATATTAATCTTTTTAAGACACCGCTGCACTTCTTCCTGGGTCAGACAGGGCACTTTAAATGGAAAGTTTACTTTGACATTCTGCATTTCATCTGACAGTTTATTTTCCTCAGTGAATACAGAGAAGTTTTTTTTTTAAATAGATTTGCTTTCTCCTCATCGCTGTCTACAACTTCTCCCTCATAACTCTTTAAAGGGCCAACACTTTCAGGTTTAAACTTTTTATATCTATATCTATATATATATCTATATATATATATATATATATATATATATATATATATATATATATATATGTGTTGAGAAAAGGGCAGCACTCCAGAATAAAAAATATTGGGTGAATAAAGAGTGATTTTATTTTGTATTCTGGAGTGCTGCCCTTTTCTCAACTTGCATTTGTGGGATTGGCCTTTCCCTGTGGGCCGGGCACCCATACCTACCTATAGGCTGTGCTGCCATTTTTTGATTCATATATATACAGTACAGACCAAAAGTTTGGACACACCTTCTCAGTCAAAGAGTTTTCTTTATTTTCATGACTATGAAGGCATCAAAACTATGAATTAACACATGTGGAATTATATACATAACAAAAAAGTATGAAACAACTGAAAATATGTCATATTCTAGATTCTTCAAAGTAGCCACCTTTTGCTTTGATTACTGCTTTGCACACTCTTGGCATTATCTTGATGAGCTTCAAGAGGTAGTCATCTGAAATGGTCTTCCAACAGTCTTGAAGGAGTTCCCAGAGATGCTTAGCACTTGTTGGCCCTTTTGCCTTCACTCTGCAGTCCAGCTCACCTAAACCATCTCGATTGGGTTCAGGTCCGGTGACTGTGGAGGCCAGGTCATCTGGTGCAGCACCCAATCACTCTCCTTCATGGTCAAATAGCCCTTACTTTCAAAATTTTCCCAATTTTTCGGACTGACTGACCATCATTTTTTAAATTAATGATGGCCACTCGTTTTTCTTTACTTAGCTGCTTTTTTCTTGCCATAATACAAATTCTAATAGTCTATTTAGTAGGACTATCAGCTGTGTATCCACCTGACTTCTCCTCAATGCAACTGATGGTCCCAAACCCATTTATAAGGCAAGAAATCCCACTTATTAAACCTGACAGGGCACACCTGTGAAGTGAAAACCATTTCAGGTGACTACCTCTTTAAGCTCATCAAGAGAATGCCAAGAGTGTGCAAAGCAGTAATCAAAGCAAAAGGTGGCTACTTTGAAGAACCTAGAATATGACATATTTTCAGTTGTTTCACATTTTTTTGTTATGTATATAATTCCACATGTGTTAATTCATAGTTTTGATGCCTTCAGTGTGAATCTACAATTTTCATAGTCATGAAAATAAAGAAAACTCTTTGAATGAGAAGGTGTGTCCAAACTTTTGGTCTGTACTGTATATACACTCACCTAAAGAATTATTAGGAACACCTGTTCTATTTCTCATTAATGCGATTATCTAGTCAACCAATCACATGGCAGTTACTTCAATGAATGTAGGGTTGTGGTCCTGGTCAAGACAATCTCCTGAACTCCAAACTGAATGTCAGAATGGGAAAGAAAGGTGATTTAAGCAATTTTGAGCGTGGCATGGTTGTTGGTGCCAGACGGGCCGGTCTGAGTATTTCACAATCTGCTCAGTTACTGGGATTTTCACGCACAACCATTTCTAGGGTTTAAAAAGAATGGCGTGAAAAGAGAAAAACATCCAGTATGCGGCAGTCCTGTGGGCGAAAATGCCTTGTTGATGCTAGAGGTCAGAGGAGAATGGGCCGACTGATTCAAGCTGATAGAAGAGCAAACGTTGACTGAAATAACAACTCGTTATAACCGAGGTATGCAGCAAAGCATTTGTGAAGCCACAACATGCACAACCTTGAGGCAGATGGGCTACAACAGCAGAAGACCCCACTGGGTACCACTCATCTCCACTACAAATAGGAAAAAGAGACTACAATTTACACAAGCTCACCAAAATTGGACTGTTGAAGACTGGAAAAATGTTGCCTGGTCTGATGAGTCTCAATTTCTGTTAAGACATTCAAATGGCAGAGTCCGATTTTGTCCGATCATGCTTTGTTACCACTGTGCAGGCTGGTGGTGGTGGTGTAATGGTGTGACGGATGTTTTCTGGGCACACTTTAGGCCCCTTAGTGCCAATTGGCCATTGTTTCAATGCCACGGGCTACCTGAGCATTGTTTCTGACCATGTCCATCCCTTCATGACCACCATGTACCCATCCACTGATGGCTACTTCCAGCAGGATAATGCACCATGTCACAAAGCTTGAATCATTTCAAATTGGTTTCTTGAACATGACAATGAGTTCACTGTACTAAAAAGGCCCCAACAGTCACCAGATCTCAACCCAATAGAGCATCTTTTGGATGTGGTGGAACGGGAGCTTCGTGCCCTGGATGTGCATCCCTCAAATCTCCATCAACTGCAAGATGCTATCCTATCAATATGGGCCAACATTTCTAAAGAATGCTATCAGCACCTTGTTGAATCAAGGCCACGTAGAATTAAGGCAGTTCTGAAGGCAAAAGGGGGTCCAACACCGTATTAGTATGGTGTTCCTAATAATTCTTTAGGTGAGTATATATATATATATATATATATATATATATATACATACATATATACAGTACAGTATATATACAGTACAGACAGTATGTATATATATATATATATATATATATATATATATATATATATCAAACAAAGAAAAACAGCAGCACTATGTAGTAAATCCTGGTGCAAAATCCTCAGACCACAGGCAAGACGGTCATCAATGGTAGTATTTGATAGTAGTGATAAAGTGCACGGTAAAGGTATGGTGGGGGGGTGTATTTTACCCGGTGGTTCAGTTTTGCTGGTTGAGATAACTGAAATCCAGAAATGGTGCTGCTTCAGCAAGGCATAGCTTGCTGGAGATTGTTTTGTTTAAAGTTGTATGGGCTGGATTTCTAACATGGGGGAGCAAATCCTGCACATGTGATCCGTTTCTAACAGCAATCCCCAGCAAAAATCCATACAATGGAGGATGCCTGCAGAGGACCACATGTACCACTTGATATAAGAATATTTTGGCAAAAGTCTCATTTTAATATCAGTGTGAGGGTTTAGCCATATATTGTCAATTGCATTTACCAATGCAGTGCACCATTTATGGTAAATCTCTGTTTTATATAGCTAATCACATCCACACATTTGGCTATCCTGTGCAGGAAGTCTTTGTGGTACATGTGGTCCACTGCGTGCATCCTCCATTGTATGCTGTTAGCAATGCATCACATCTGCAGAATTTGCCTTCTCTCCTGCAGTGGTTTTCTTTCTTATTGTCATGCTTTCATTTTGCTAAAAAAGCGATCTTTGTGTTATGCAAATGAACCCTGAAGGTGCCCAGACGGGCGTTATTCTTCACCCGCTGAGCCCAGTAACGCCCCCCTGCAGTGCCTAGCCTTAGTTTACAGTCCAAGCACGCCTCCTCGCAATGTAGTAACGTCCCACAGTCTAGTTTAACACCACCTCTGCTACGTCAGTTAATTCATTCAAACCAAGTACCTTGAATCTTCAGTTAGTCTGGCAGAAATCTTGCGCAGGCGCAGTACCGCCTGCTGCCTGCACCTGTGCGATCCGACAGCTCCTGAGGGCGAGGAGGCTTGCTTGGGCTATGAACTAAGGCGGTCTAGGCACTGCAGGGGAGCGTTACTGGGCTCAGAGGGTGAAGAATAATGCCCCTCTGGGCACCTTCAGGGTTCATTTGCATAACACAAAGATCTCTATTTTTGCAAAATGAAAGCATGAATATAAGAAGGAAAACTACTGCAGGAGATAAGGTAATTTATTACACATGGCAAGGGTGAGAGCTTAATATGGTCAAACCAGGTGACAGATTCCCTTTAAGACCACTTTATTCTGTTATTCAGAAAGCAACCAAGTCCTATGGTTACACTACACAGGGTCAGGATAGAGAGTCTGCCCATAAAGGGACAAAACTAAAAAGCTGACCCTATTGAACTCTACTGTAATATTATAAATTCGTCCCATAAACACTTCCACTAGTTATTCCACTGGCATCAACAATGAGAGGCAGGAAAGATAAAAAATAGACCAAAAGTTAACAGGTCATAAGCAAGGGTTAGATATGCAAAAGCCATGTATGGTGGAGTCAGGAATTAAATAGATAGTTAGTGCCATCAGATGTACAGTAGCAATCTTATAAGTCAATATTCCACTTTTTAAACAGGTCTTAAAGCATAACTAAGGATTATAGCTAAGTCAGTACCTCATCTGCAGACAGCTGATGCAGGGCAATTGCCAATCAGTGAAAAACAGAAAGAATGATACAGTCCTAACCTCAGTATCTGAGGAAAGGGATTTACGGGTCATTATTTCAGAAGACTTAAAGGTAGGCAGACAATGTCATAGAGCAGCAGGAAATGCTAGCAGAATGCTTGGGTGTATAAGGAGAGGCATCACTAGTAGAAAGAGGGAGGTGCTCATGCCGCTCTACAGAGCACTAGTGAGACCTCATTTGGAGTATTGTGCTCAGTACTGGAGACCATATCTCCAGAAGGATATTGATACTTTGGAGAGAGTTCAGAGAATAGCTACTAAACTGGTACATGGATTGCAGGATAAAACTTACCAGGAAAGATTAAAGGACCTTAACATGTATAGCTTGGAAGAAAGACAAGACAGAGGGGATATGATAGAAACTTTTAAATACATAAAGGGAATCAACAAGGTAAAAGAGGAGAGAATATTTAAAAGAAGAAAAACTGCTACAAGAGGACATAGTTTTAAATTAGAGGGGCAAAGGTTTGAAAGTAATATCAGGAAGTATTACTTTACTGAGAGAGTAGTGGATGCATGGAATAGCCTTCCTGCAGAAGTGGTAGCTGTGAATACAGTGGAGGAGTTTAAGCATGCATGGGATAGGCATAAGGCCATCCTTCATATAAGATAGGGCCAAGGGCTATCCATAGTATTCAGTATATTGGGCAGACTAGATGGGCCAAATGGTTCTTATCTGCCGACACATTCTATGTTTCTATGTAATTGTCGTAATTCGATGAGAGGCCTTTGTTAGTATTTGGGGGGTACTATTTCTCTTTGTGGAAAGTGCCTAGGAGGCATGAGGAGACTTGTAGGGCATGCAATGCTCCTCTGGAAAAAAAGGTATCAAAATTACCTCTTTTTCCAAAATGGAAAGAAAGCTGTGCCTCTTGTGCCACCAGATGTAAGGTGACAGTTTGAGTTAAAAATGTTTGCCAGAAGCATCATCCGCCATGTCATCCAGGGTCAGATAACTAAAAAGTAGAGATACAGTAATTGATTTTTTATTTTTGCACAGTGATGTTACAATACACTAATAAGGCTCACAGTGATATCACAATAATAAGGTAAGATGCATGGAAATGTACAGACATAATTCAGCACACCACAGATATTATACAAAAGGTAACATACTCTTCCATTGTTCATATACATCACTAACTGTACATACTGTATGTCTGATTAAGGATTATTGAAGATGGGCCCCCTTTGTTATTGGGCCCCGTAGCAACTGCTGTGCCTGCTACTTTGGTAGTTACGCCCATGCTTTGACCGTAAACTAGCTATTTGGTGTTTTAAGATCTATATCCTCTAACAAGTAGATGTGCTATCAGTCTGTGCAATTCCAGAAAAACATGGCAGATCTCGGCTAGAATCTTATTGTCACAACCAGACAGCTGAGAAGCTCTGACAGAGGCCTTTCAGAACCTCCTCCTTGAGTTTCTGTGTTGTGGTATTCAGCTCCTCCTCTCGTCAGCCTCTCTCAGCTGTCATGTGTTGGACTAATTGCTTCCCTTTAAATTCTTCCCCAGAAGGCTTTTCTGGGCGGCTTATACTACTTCCTGGAGTGTGTGTGCACGCTGACTCTGTCCTCCTGTTTGCTTCAAAGCTAAGTGTTGTACCTTTATCTGTTATTATCTGTTTGCTGGATCCCAGGTGACCCTGACTCCCTCCGTATCTTGTGTAGGGAGCCGGTGGTCGTGTCCCCTCACTATTGTAGGGTGCTCAGGGCTTTATAGTCAAGGTTCGTGGATATGCAAACCTCCACCATTCGGATCTTTGCATAGGCTGAGCAGCCAGGGAAAGTGCCAGGTCTTCTGCAGGGGTCTCCCTTGGTTCCTTAGTTTTTGGATCCAGCGAGTCGTTTATACATGTTGCTTTGCCTTGTTTCCTGTACACCGTCCGTGACATTATAAGCCGCCATAACCGTCTCAAGCATGGATCCGGTTTCACTTTTGGCTGAACGCTTCCTGGGTCTTTCATTGGAGGTAGCTGATCTCCCTAAGACTTTTTCTCAGCTTCAAGTGACCGGTTCAGCTTGCGTTCATGGAGTTTGTTCTGAGCCTAAGATCTCGCTCCCGGATACGTTCTCCGGGGGTAGTGAGAATTTTGTGCGTTTTAGAGAGGCTTGCAAACTCCATTTTCGCCTTCTTCCCCACTCCTCTGGTGAAGAGGAACGGAGGGTGGGGATCATTATATCGCTGCTCAGAGGTAACGCTCAGTCCTGGGCCTTTTCGCTGCCGGAGGGGGCACGGCCTCTCCGTTCAGTGGATGAATTCTTTTTAGCCCTGGGTCAGATATATGATGATCCGGATCGTATTGCTCTGGCTGAGTCTAAACTACGTCTATTATGCCAGGGTAAACAATCCGCAGAAATATACTGCTCAGAATTTCGGAGATGGGCAGTTGATACTGGTTGGAATGATGCTGCGCTCCGAAGTCAATTTTGCCATGGTCTTTCAGAGGGATTGAAAGATGCATTTGCCTTTCATGAGAGGCCTAT
The DNA here is from genome assembly GCF_014858855.1 of Bufo gargarizans. Classification (NCBI taxonomy): domain Eukaryota; kingdom Metazoa; phylum Chordata; class Amphibia; order Anura; family Bufonidae; genus Bufo; species Bufo gargarizans. The sequence goes on from NC_058088.1 coordinate 157,211,527, forward strand.
TTCTTTGGACTCTGCTATGTCTCAGGCCGTTCGTATTGACAGGCGTCTTAGAGAGAGAGGAGAGATGTCTCCTTCCTGTCATACGCACTCCCAGGACAGTGCAGCGGTCCCGCTCTGTGCGCAGGGGTCTCAGTCGCCGTCAGCCCCTTCTGAGCAGGAGCCCATGCAGCTGGGGTTGATTGGTTCTGACAATAGAAGATTCAGCTCGCATGGGAGGGTTTGTTTTTGTTGTGGAGGTATAAATCATTTGGCAAATATTTGTCCCTCTAGGAGATTCAGGCAGTTTTCTGGGAGTAATAAAGAAACAAACAGGAAAAAATCTTTTAAAAATGTTCCGTCTGTTACTATTGGCAGGGTTGAGGCGGAAATTGAAGGTTTTCCATTTGCTTGTAGTTCCCGTTTTGTCCTGCCGACTAGGGTGGCGCTAGAGAGCAAGAACATTTTTTGTGAGATTTTTGTGGATAGTGGAGCAGCGGTTAATCTCATTGATAATCAATTTGCGATAACTCATGGTTTCCAGGTGCGCACTTTGGGAAAGGATATTCCTGTTTTTGCTATCGATTCCGCTCCACTTTCTCAAAAATCATTAAAGGGCATAGTTCACAATATCCGTTTAATTGTGAGTGATGCTCATGTTGAGGATGTGTCATGTTTCGTCCTTAGCGGTTTACCCACCCCTCTGGTGTTGGGGCTGCCCTGGCTCACTAAGCATAACCCCACCATTGATTGGCAAGCAAGGCAAATAAATGGTTGGAGTGACTTTTGCAGAGAGAATTGCCTCATGACATCTGTTTCTGAGGTTGCTACTAAGACTGTACCATCTTTTCTCTCTGAATTTTCGGATGTCTTCTCTGAGAGTGGAGTTCAGGATTTGCCCCCGCACAGGGAGTACGATTGCCCTATTAATCTCATCCCAGACGCCAAGCTGCCTAAATCTCGTTTATACAATCTTTCCCAACCTGAGAGGATCGCTATGCGTGCTTATATCTCTGAGAGTCTGAGAAAAGGACACATACGACCCTCGAAGTCACCTGTTGCCGCTGGTTTTTTCTTTGTTAAGAAAAAAGATGGTTCTTTAAGACCTTGTCTGGATTTCAGGGAGCTGAACAATATCACAATTCATGACCCTTATCCGCTTCCTCTGATCCCGGACCTATTTAACCAGGTTGTTGGGGCTAAAGTCTTTTCCAAATTAGATTTAAGAGGGGCATACAACCTGGTCAGGGTCAGAGAAGGGGACGAATGGAAGACGGCCTTCAATACCCCTGAGGGCCATTTTGAAAATTTGGTTATGCCTTTTGGTTTGATGAATGCCCCAGCTGTTTTTCAGCATTTCGTGAACAGCATTTTTTATCATTTGATGGGAAAATTTGTATTGGTGTATTTGGATGACATTTTGATTTTTTTCTCCCGATTTCAAAACTCATAAGGAACATTTACGTCAGGTCTTGCTCATCCTGCGGGAGAATAAATTATATGTGAAACTGGAAAAATGTGTGTTTGCGGTTCCAGAAATTCAATTTCTGGGGTTTCTTCTCTCCGCTTCTGGTTTTCGCATGGACCCCGAGAAGGTCCGCGCTGTGCTTGAGTGGGAGCTTCCTGAGAATCAAAAGGCACTGATATGTTTTTTTATGGGCTTTGCCAATTATTACAGGAAGTTCATTTTGAATTATTCTTCTATTGTTAAACCACTCACTGATATGACCAGAAAGGGGGTAGATTTTTCTTCTTGGTCAGTAGAGGCGCGTAAGGCTTTTTCTGATATCAAGGAGAGTTTTGCTTCCGCTCCCATCTTGGTGCAACCTGATGTTTCTTTACCCTTCATAGTTGAGGTTGATGCTTCTGAGGTGGGTGTGGGGGCGGTCTTGTCTCAGGGTTCCTCTCCTGCCAAATGGCGACCGTGTGCCTTTTTCTCAAGAAAACTCTCCTCCGCAGAGAGAAATTACGATGTGGGAGATAGGGAATTGTTGGCCATCAAGTTGGCTTTTGAGGAATGGCGCCATTGGCTAGAGGGAGCCAGACACCCTATTACCGTATTTACTGACCATAAAAATCTGGCCTACTTGGAGTCAGCCAAGCGTCTGAACCCGAGACAGGCCAGATGGTCGTTGTTCTTTTCTAGGTTTAATTTTGTTGTCACGTTCCGCCCTGGAGTTAAGAATGTGAAGGCAGATGCCCTGTCACGTTGTTTTCCGGGAGGCGGGAATTTTGAAGACCCAGGTCCCATTTTGGCTGAAGGTGTGGTGGTCTCTGCTCTTTTTCCTGAATTGGAGGCAGAGGTGCAGGCAGCCCAGTCAGAGGCTCCTGATCTTTGTCCTCCTGGGAGGTTGTTTGTGCCTCTCGCTTTAAGACACAAGATTTTTAAAGAACACCACGATACGGTCCTTGCTGGGCACCCGGGGGTAAGAGCCACACTGGATCTCATCGCTCGGAGATTCTGGTGGCCTGCGCTTCGTAAGTCGGTTGAGGGTTTTGTGTCAGCCTGCGAGACTTGCGCTCGTGCCAAAGTCCCTCATTCACGGCCATCAGGTCCTCTCCTTCCCTTACCCATTCCTTCCCGTCCTTGGACACATCTGTCCATGGACTTCATAACGGACCTGCCTCGTTCCTCGGGGAAGACTGTGATTCTGGTGGTGGTGGACCGTTTTAGCAAAATGGTGCATTTCATCTCTTTTCCTGGTTTGCCCAATGCTAAGACGCTGGCGCAGGCATTTGTTGATCACATTGTCAAATTGCACGGTATTCCTTCAGACATAGTCTCTGATAGGGGCACGCAGTTTGTTTCCAGATTCTGGAAGGCTTTCTGTTCTCGCTTGGGGGTTCGGTTGTCATTCTCTTCTGCTTTCCACCCGCAGTCGAATGGCCAGACAGAGCGCGTCAATCAGAATCTGGAGACATATCTGCTTTGTTTTGTGGCGGAGAATCGAGAGGATTGGTGTTCTTTTTTTGTCCCTTGCTGAGTTTGCTTTAAATAACCGTCGTCAGGAGTCCTCTGATAAGTCACCATTTTTTGGTGCATATGGGTTTCATCCACAGTTCGGGAATTTCTCGGGAGAGGGGTCTTCTGGTTTACCTGATGAGGACAGATTCTCCTCGTCTTTGTCATCTATTTGGCAAAAGATTCAAGATAATCTAAAGAGCATGAGTGAGAGATATAAGCGTGTGGCTGATAAGAGACGTGTGCTTGGTCCGGACCTGACTGTTGGTGATCTGGTGTGGTTGTCTACCAAGAATATCAAATTGAAGGTTCCCTCCTGGAAGTTGGGTCCTAGGTTTATTGGGCCTTACAAAATCCTGTCTGTCATCAATCCTGTTGCATACCGTCTTGATCTTCCTCAGACTTGGAAGATCCATAATGTTTTTCATAAGTCCTTATTGAAACCTTATGTTCAACCCATTGTACCCTCGCCTTTGCCTCCTCCTCCGATTATGGTTGATGGGAATCTTGAATTTCAGGTCTCTAGGATTGTGGATTCTCGTCTTGTCCGCGGTTCTCTTCAGTACCTTGTTTAGTGGGAGGGGTATGGTCCTGAGGAGAGGATGTGGGTCCCAGTGACGGACATTAAGGCCTCTCGTCTCATCAGGGCTTTCCATAGGTCCCATCCTGAGAAGGTGGGTTCTGAGTGTCCGGAGTCCACTCGTAGATGGAGGGGTACTGTCACAACCAGACAGCTGAGAAGCTCTGACAGAGGCCTTTCAGAACCTCCTCCTTGAGTTTCTGTGTTGTGGTATTCAGCTCCTCCTCTCGTCAGCCTCTCTCAGCTGTCATGTGTTGGACTAATTGCTTCCCTTTAAATTCTTCCCCAGAAGGCTTTTCTGGGCGGCTTATACTACTTCCTGGAGTGTGTGTGCACGCTGACTCTGTCCTCCTGTTTGCTTCAAAGCTAAGTGTTGTACCTTTATCTGTTATTATCTGTTTGCTGGATCCCAGGTGACCCTGACTCCCTCCGTATCTTGTGTAGGGAGCCGGTGGTCGTGTCCCCTCACTATTGTAGGGTGCTCAGGGCTTTATAGTCAAGGTTCGTGGATATGCAAACCTCCACCATTCGGATCTTTGCATAGGCTGAGCAGCCAGGGAAAGTGCCAGGTCTTCTGCAGGGGTCTCCCTTGGTTCCTTAGTTTTTGGATCCAGCGAGTCGTTTATACATGTTGCTTTGCCTTGTTTCCTGTACACCGTCCGTGACACTTATATAGTGCCTATGACACATCCAAAGTCCTTCATGATTGGCTGAGGCTGACTGCAAGGCATTATGGGAAAGTCCACAGGGACAGGATAATGTAATCCACCTTCTTCATCTTCTCATCTTCCTTGTATTTTGATATGTAAAATGAAGGATGCCATTTTGATCGATTTGTGCAGGATAACTGAACCATATATTTTAGAAACCAAAGGTTTTGGGAAATTCATAAAAAATATGATTTGTTTAGAATCAATTCACAACCACAACAAATGTACAATGCATCTTTGTTTGAGACAATACTCATTGAAAGTCAAACAGCTTGTATAGAGCAGGATACATTTTTCTGTGTGAACAGAATGTGAATAGTCACATTGGAAAAAAAATTGTACTCTAACTAATCCTCCTCTGGGGGTCTGGTAAAGCTTTCCAGTTGATAAAGGAGAGATATTGCTTATTAATATAAATATTGCTTATTAATAAATATACCATATTTTTCGCCCTATAAGACGCACCAGCCCATAAGACGCACCTAGGTTTTAGAGGAGGATAATAAGAAAAAAATATTTTCCATTACACCTTAGGTCAGACCAGTAATCAGACCCCCAATGTTAATCATACCTCAGCTCACAGCCTCAATCAGACCCCCAACGTCAGCCATCAGCCCCCTATGTCAGCCATCATACCCCCATGTCAGCCATCATACCCCCATGTCAGCCATCATGCCCCCATGTCACCCATGAGCCCCCATTCACCAGCCCCCCATTGTCAGCCATTAAACCCCCATGTCAGCCATCATGCCCCCCCCCCATGTCAGCCATCAGCGCAAATAAAAAAAATAAAAATAAATACTTACCTCTCCTGCTCCTGGACGCCACCGCTACTCACCACCAGAGCTCTCTCTCTTCTTCCTGGTTCTTGGCTGTCAGCTGTGAAGGCTGCGCACAGTGAGGTCACATGGTGCGCAGCCCTGCACAACAGACAGCCAAGCGGAGGACCAGGAAGCGGTGAGTACCGCATTCTGGTCCTCCGGTACTAATGAAGCGCTTCCAAAATGAAAGCACTTCAATAGTATTCACCCCATAAGACGCAGAGGCATTTTCCCCCCACTTTGGGGGGGGGGGGGGAACTGTGTCTTATGGGGCGAAAAATACGGTAATATAATCAATAATTGTTATCAATAGCAATTTCTGAAGTTACTGGTATACAAAGGGTGCAATATTACCAATTATTGACAATGGTCAATATTCCCCTTTCTCCCCTAGCTCGTGAGATTTTTCTCCGTTTATACCTCAGCTACAGTATGTTGCCTTGGTATCACCAGGAATAACACAGGATGCAACATAAAAGAAACCTTTACTTAACTACAATGTGCATACTACAACATGTGCAAATACTTTGAATATCATGGTCATATAAGTATGCATACACCATGTAATTGGCCTATAGACTAATAATATAGACAAAAGATAATTAGCCTTAGATTTTATGGGGGTCCCACTTCCTCCATCTAAGACTGGTCTGGATGAGGAATGCCCAATGGTTAGGGGTATTTCTAGTACATTAACACCTGCCTACCCCAAAATGAATTGTACCTGTGATATAAGCACAGGAAGGGGTGGTGTCTGAACTATAGAACCACGTGGCAGTGTGATGTTACTCACTCTACCATGTGTCTAATTTAAATATCAAAGTAGGATTGAATCTCAGCCCTGTAACACCAGTAATTTAGATATTTTTGCATGACAAAAAATAAAATTCCTGGTGGACTTCAAAGATGAAAACAAATTTGGGTTTGTAGAAAATCCTTATTTATGCCTTATAGAAGTGCAACTGAATTATTACGATTACAGGGAACACTATTAAATGTTTTTTGTTTTTTTTATTGGAACCAGAAGCTGCCACTGTACAAAATGTTTTTCTCATACCATTGAAAAGAGCTGGGTGATGAGACCTCCTCCAACTGTACTTGTTTCTCATGCTGCATAGATGAGATTCAAGCAAAGCTAAGGATTGTACACTTTTGCACATTTTTGGTTATTAGCATATTTATTGGCACATTACCAGCTTGTTTATTGATACTAGATCACACTTTGTTCTGGAATAAAGGGTTATCAGGGGTTGTCTGCCTTTTTAATATTAATGACCTTTCCCCCCCCCCCGGGATAGGTCATTAAAAGTAATGAGAGAAGTAATAAATTACTTTGTCACGAAGCACATTTCTTTGTAAGTAGTGGGTGCAATCATTGTACCTTTCAGATGCTGCTTTCATATATGATCACTGCATCTGATATTGACCCATAGGATACCAAGATGGCCTTGCAGTTCACCTGGCGGTCATTTCGCGGGAACTTTGCGTGCTCGCGATCCACTGAACATGCGGACATATGGAGAGATTTGCGCCCGACATATTCTTTTACATTGTGAAGAACTTTGACCCATGACACATCCATCAGGTGGTACAGGACAGCCAATTGAGATATTTCAGCACATGGACACACCCCCTACCTTATAAATAAACCTGATCTGGCTGCCATTTTACATTCAGTGTTTTGCCAGTGTAGGGAGAGGTTGCTGTGTGGAGCAGGGACAGGCTGTTAGGGACACCAAACGCTAGCTAGTAGGGCCACAAAAGTCCTTTTAAGGACTGGTATAGGTGTGCTATCGATAGGTGTGATACACAGAGGGGTGTAATATACTTATAATATACTTTTATTATGAGTCAAAAACACATAGATCTATATAGTGATCACCTGGAAGTCAGGGGGCTAGGGGCTAGGGGCTTACTAGGGCCATTTTTATATAATGTAAGGTTACGGACAGGGTCACTCTTATCAGGGCGGGTGGTCTGTGGTTAGGCTATCAGGGCCAGAATAGCAGAGACAGTTCTTTGCCCACCCTGTCCTTCAATACCACCTCATCATCTAGCCCAGGGATGGATGTTTTTTGCTTTCCCTCCGGGATTCATAGATGTGCACTGGAACCCCCCGGATTGTGGTAGGACATATGGTTTCTGATTTGGTGCCACCGAGCACCTGATTTAGTGCCACCGAGCACTTGTTATTGCTTACCACATCTATGCTTTTTGATTAACTTTAATAATTTAATTTATTTTCATTTTGAGGGAAATCTTTTACATTCACACGTCCGAAAAATGGGTCCGAATCCGTTCTGCAATTTTGCGGAACAGGTTAAGACCCATTCATTTTCAATGGTGCCAGAATGTGCTGTCCGCATCCGCATTTGCTGATCCACACTTCCCCATCTGTGCTTCCGTTTCCACAAAAAAATAGAACATGTCCTATTCTTCTCCTTAATTTCAGACAAGATTAGTGCCGGTGATGTGCGGTCTGCAAATTGCGGAATGCACATTGCCAGTGTCCGTGTTTTGTGTGGATGAACCCTCATAGTAACATTATTAAAGGTTACGTTTTATCTTTATGTATATTCTAATGGATTGCCTTCCTTGTACAGTGTTATAATAGTGCATTTGTATTGTGCCGCAGTTGTGCGGTTCTGCTGCGATGCTGCAGGTATTTAGAGGGACAAGCGTTATTGGGACAAATAATTTCTACTGGTGTGATATACCAGTCGTCCCCCAAAAAACTGATTGAAGCGGGGTGTTATATACCAATGTACTTTCTTTACAGTGCATTTGGCTACTGTATAGTGCATTTGCATATGCGCGTACGTGAAAATTATATTGCCAATATTTCACATTGAAAAAATTATGAATGGAGATCGCAAATTTGAATAATACATCTGGAATGTCACTGTCCATGTTGTGGGACTATTTGTGCACTTCTAGTAATTATTTCTTGGCTGCAAATATGAGCTGAAGTTTTTTTTAGGTTTGCCTGCCATTAAAATGGGACCCGCCGTGAACTTGCAATTCGCGAACATTTGATCGTGTTCACGCGATCGCGTTCGCGAACCGTCCCAGCAGATGTTTGTCCATCACTAGATACCAGCACTGTACATGTACGGCACTTGAAACTGGGACAGAAATCCCAGCACCATACAGCTTTGGAGCTCTGATCGGGTGGGCGCAGAAGCTGCGTCCGCCCAATAAGCTGCAGGGATCCAGCAGTCGCTGATAGCCGGACCCCTGCTGTGTGCACCGGAATAGTTGAAAACACCAATGCCAACGCATTAACCCTTGCACGTGCGGTATACTGACGGGTGCGGGGTGGCCATCGGGTCCCCCACTACTGTTACGGGGTCCTGATGGCAGGAATGGCAGCCCAATGCCTTTCTTAGGCATCGTGGCTGCCTTCTGTGAGAGCCTATGAGATCCAGCCCACTGGATCTCATAGGCAGGAAGCTGTAAGTGTATTGCAGTGTGTAATACACTTATAGCCAATGCATTAAAATACAGAAGTAAAAAAAAATTAGTTTTACAAAAAAAAATTAAGTTTCAAGTTAAAAAAAGCATCCTTTTCCCAAAATAAAGTAAAAAAAATAAAAAAAAAATAGGGAAAAAAAGAAAAGAAGACATATTTAGTATCACCACGTCCATATCGACTAGCTCTATAAAAATATCACATGATCCACATGTCAGGTGAACGCTATAAAACAAAAAATAGAAATTGTGTCAAAAAAGCCATTTTCTAGTCACCTTGCCTCACAAAAAGCGTAATACCAAGTAATCAAAAAGTCTCATGTACCTCAAAATGGTACCACTCAAATTATCATCTCATCCTGCAAAAAATGAGCCCATATATAAGACAATCGCCCAAAAAAATAAAAATAAATAGGGCTCTTAGAAAATGGCAACACAAAAACAAGATATTATTCTGTTCAAAATTGTTTTCACTGTGTAAAACTGAACAAAAATAAAAACAATAGACATATTAGGTATCTCCGCATCCGTAAAACAAGCTGCTCTATAAAAGAAATCACATTACATGCCCCTTCACATGAATTCTATAAAATAAAAAAATAATGCCAGAACAGTCATTTTTTTCACCTTGCCTCACAAAAAGTGATCGAAAAGTCTTATGTACCAAAAAAATGGTATCAATCAAACCGTCATCTCATCCTGCAAAAAATGAGCCCCCACATAAGACAATAACTTAAATAATAAAAACCAATGGCACCCATAAACCAATTCATCAAAATCTGCGCTGCAAAAGTCAGATGGCGCTCCTTCTGTTCTGAGTCCTCCTTTGTGCCCCCACAGCAGCTTACCACGACATTTGAGGTGTTGCCGTATTCAGGAGAAAATGGGTAACAAATTAATGGGTGCTTTTTCTCCTGTTACCCCTTGTGAAAATGAAACATTTTATTGGTAGAAACAAAGCTTTTCATTTTTACAACCAAGTGTTTCCAAATTCTGTAAAACGCTTAGGGGGTCAAAGTGTACCCCCTAAGTACCCCCTTAATATATTCTTTAAGGGGTGTAGTTTCCAAAATAGGGTCACTTTTTGAGGGTTTCCACTGTAGGAGTACTTCAGGGTCTCTTAAAAAACAAAATGGTGCCTAAAAACCATTCTAGCGAAATCTGCCTCCAAAATTCATATGGCGCTCCTTCTGACCACTGCCACGTCCCAATAGAGCATTTTTCTGCCACATATAGGATATTTCTTTAAACTGCTGAATCAGAGTAATATACATTGAGGTTTATTTTGCTGTTAACCCTTGCTGTGTTGCAAGAAAAAAGATTATTTAATATAAAAAATCTACCAAAAAAGTGATATTTTGAAATCTCACCTCCATTTTCCTTAAAATTCTTGTGGAACACCTCGAGGGTTAACAAAGTTTGTAATATCAGTTTAGAATAATTTGAGGGGTGTACTTTCTAAACATTGGGTCATTTATGGGTGGTTTCCATTACGTAAGCCCCTCAAAATTTGTTGAAAATTTGAAAAATAGCTTCTAAACTTCTAAGTCTTCTAACGTCCTAAAAAAATAAAATGACATTTGCAAAATGATTCCTACATAAAGCAGACATATGGTGAATGTTGATTGATAACTATTTTATGAGCTATTACTACACTGCCTGTCCAAAAAAAAAGTCATCACCTGGATTTAACTAAGCAAATAGTTATTAGCCTCCTATTGGATAATAACTGCATGGGCGATTATTTTTCAGCTGGAAACAAGTTATTTAACCCCAACTGGTGCAATGAGATGCTTCTCATTTTTTAAACAACCATGTCGAAAGACACATCTCGTGGTCGTGGAAAAGATGTTAGTCTGTTTGAGAAGGGTCATATCATTGGCATGCATCAAGCAGAGAAAACATCTAAGGAGATTGCAGAAACTACTAAAATTGGGTTAAGAACTGTCCAATGCATTATTAAAAACTGGAAGGATAGTGGGGACCCATTGTATTAGAGGAAGAAATGTGGCGGGGAAAAAATCCTGAATGATTGTGAACGGCGATCACTTAAACATTTGGTGAAATTAAATCGAAGAAAAACAAAAGTAGAACTAAGGGCTATGTTTAATAGTGAAAGTAAGAGAATTTCCACACGCACAATGCGAAGGGAACTCAAGGTATTGGAACAGAACAACTGTGTAGCTGTAAGAAAACCACTAATCAGTGAGGCAAATCTGAAAAAAAGGCTTTAATTTGCTAGGGAGCATAAAGATTGGACTCTGTAGCAATGGAAGAAGGTCATGTGGTCTGATGAGTCCAGATTTACCCTGTTCCCTGAGTGATGGGCGCATCAGGGTAAGAAGAGAGGCAGATGAAGTGATGCACTCATCATGCCTAGTGCCTACTGTACAAGCCTGTGGAGGCAGTGATATGATCTGGGGTTGCTGCAGTTGGTCAGGTCTAGGTTCAGCAACAGAATGAGGTCAGCTGACTACCTGAACATACTGAATGACCAGGTTATTTCATCAATGGATTTTTTCTTCCCTTATGGCACGGGCATATTCCAAGATGACAATGCCAGGATTCATCGGGCTCAAATTGTGAAAGAGTGGTTTAGGGAGCATGATACATCATTTTTACACATGGATTGGCCACCAGAGAGTCCAGACCTTAACCCCATTGAGAATTTTTGGGATGTGCTGGAGAAGGCTTTGCGCAGCAGTCAGACTCTACCATCATCAATGCAAGATCTTGGTGAAAAATTAATGCAACACTGGATGGAAATAAATCTTGTGACATTGCAGAAAATTATCGAAACAATGCCACAGTGAATGCATGCCGTAATGAAAGCTAAAGGCGGTCCAACAAAAAATTTACCACTGTCATAAAGTACAATGTGTCAGGAGAAAACAGAATGGCTTGGATAAGTAAAAGCATTCCAAAGTTATTACCACATAAAGTGACACATGATGACAGATTTGCAAAAATCGGCCTGGGATTTAAGGTGAAAAGTGGACCGGTACTGAAAGGGTTAATAGTAGAGTGTAAAATAAAAATAAAAAAAACATACCTGATCCATTTGCTCACAACTGGCCGGCTGCCACCATCTTGCTTGAAGGTGTGGCGCGAAATCTAGCACAGCCCGAGATGGCATTATCACACTGGCCGGCGTGGTGAGGTCATATGTCACTGCACACAGGTTTTTGTCCGAGATGTGTTAAACAAACCGGAATACTGTATGTTTTATATTTTAGATTCTTCAAAGATGACTCCTTTTTGTTGACAGCTTTGCACACTGTTGGCATTCTCTCAGTCAGCTTAATGAGATAGTGGCCTGGAATGGTTTTCCAACAGTCTTGAAGGAGTTCCCAGAGGTGCTGAGCACTTCTTGACTTTCTTTTCTTCACTTTATGATCCAACTCATCTCAGACCATCTCAACTGGGTAAAGGTCGGGTGATTGTGGAAGCCATGACAACTGATGTAGAACTCCATCACTCAGGTTGCGACCATGCTGTGGTGAAGAACCGTGTGGCCAATTCACCTGCAGCCCGCCTTTCATTTAATAATGAAGACCTCACAGTATAGTCCTTCTTCGTTGCTAATGGTTGCACAGCACCTTTAAAAAGGGCATATTGCTGGTATGGGGTTTGGCTGGTTCGGTGGGGGAACAATTTGCATAATATTGCTGTTCTTGCCTGCAATGTCCTGCAGGTTATTTGACAGTAAACACAGACTATTAATCTGCTCTAGCAAACCCACTTCTCCAACCACTGAGCTTTCCTGCCCTAGTGGTGGGAGCCCTTCCTCTGCCATCTGCTTTTCCTCCTTTTCCATATCATCTAATATCGATGAGAATATATCATCAGGAACATCCAGAGGATACTGTATTCTTTACAATCAGGAGTTACATCAATTGTAATATTACATATGTCATTTACATGATTATGTGATTAGGTATTATTTGCAATAAAAAAAATATATAGGTTGCACGTCATGAAAACTAAAAATCCGTATTTTAGAACATCTTAATGATATCCAAAAACAAATAGGAATATATCAAGTGTATCCACACATTTTTTACAGGCACATAAAGGCTTACTAATGGGGCTGAAAGTGATTGGTATGGAAAAGAATAAAAAAATGTTTAGGGGAGGCAATGTCAAAGACCTGTTGCATAACAGGGAGGCAATCCTTTCAGAAGAGAGAGCAAAAGAAAAGCGGCACTAGTCACCAATTCCTTTTCCAATGGTAGCTTTATTCTAGGTAAAAACATAGCAGATGCAGGTCACTGCACAAAAGCACAAGGCGAGCCATATTGGATATTCCAATGCAATACAATAGCTCCAAACGGTTTAAATACGAAGCGTGAGATAATGTATCACTACTAGTCCACTTAGCCTTTGCAAATATAATATTTATAACATTCGTGGTCATTTGTTATATCACATGACATACATTGTGTCGATCAAGCACCCTCCCCCTGACATCTCATCCCTACCTAACCATAGACACCCTAACGTCTGTAATATATATATATATATATATATATATATGTGTGAATTGTGCTGCGGCAGCGGTTTGGTGCTGCAAACCAATCCTCGAGCTTGGCGTCAGCGGTTTGAACACAATATTAGAATGTACGCGGTGAAAACGCATGGGCTATAGTTGAATCGCTATAGTTAACAAAATATCATGTACATCTATGTGCACCAGTAGGCTCTATCAGATTTAAAGGAATTGTGTTATTTTTTGAATCTATGTTGGCTTATGTGATACCCGCTTGCATGAAGGGTTTTATTTCCCTTCTACATTGGGTTTATAGATGTATGAACTTGCTTAAAAATATGGAATTGGTTGTCAAATGTTTTGTTTTACACTTATATTACAATTAATTGTTTTTACAGGTATATGTGAGCAGCAAGGGTTAAATGCAAGGAATGGCTGATATTATAATCACCTGTTTGGCAATGGTAACTCCAACCTGGTTGGTACAGCTATTTCTTACTAGTGTTGATCACAAATATTTGAATTGCTAATTTTTATTGCGAATATTGGCACTTTGAGAATTCATGAATATTTAAAATATAGTGATATATATTCGTAATTTCGAATATTCAAGATTTTTTTTTTATAAACACTACACATGATCCCTCCCTGCTTCATTTTTTTTTGTGGGCCAATGAGGAGGCTGCAATATCTTTGACTTTAGGAGAATTTTCGTACTGCACATTTTTACACAGTGGGCTAGCATGAGCACGGGTCCGGCAGGTTATTCCCCCGCCGGAGCAGCCTGCCAGACCCTGCTGCCGCAAGTGTGAAAGTAGCCTTAGTCTTTCATATTGAGTAATTCTATTCTGTGATGGTAATATGTAGTTATGATGCTGTGGTAATATTAGTCTCAGTATGATGGGTGTGCTCAGTAAAAGTATGGTTGTAATTGAGATGAGCTAAGTATTGGAAAATTTGATTCGGCTGCTTCGTTGAATTTTACAAACTTTGTGATAAATGACTTTATCACGAAGCGCATTTCTTTGTAGTGTGTGCAATGACGGAGAACGGCAATTATCCCTCAGATGCCGCATTCTTCACTGATCGTGGCATCTGATATTAATATTAAAATGTAAAATTAAAAATAAATAAAATCATACTTACCTCATCGCAAAGAGCCAGCCACCGCAATCTTGATATCTTGTGTGGCCCCTGATGCCGTCAACAGGTTGGCTGCGTGGGATCTTTTATCAAGATGGAGGAGGCCGGCTGTTTTCACTCAAACGGATGAGGTAAGTATGATTTTTTTTATTTTTTATTATTCTTTACCTCCATTTCAGGAAAAGTACAAAGAAATTCGGCTTTGCGGCGAATAGAATTTTCCCTAAAATTCAGATGGAAGTCCACTTTGGCACAAATTATGTATTTTATACAAATGGCTGCTGCAAGGTCTGAGTTCTTTAATGGGCTACAGGGAATTCAGTTTTGGCAATCTGCAGAATGAAGACATGGCATTGCATAGGATCGTTCTCCCAATGAGGATTGAGCAATAAATGAATGGATATTTTAATAATGGTTTATTAATGTAAACTGTGCTAAACAAATAACACGTTTCAGCGCATCACTATCCCTTCTTCAGATCATTCAGAGTATACAGCCCAACACACAATTTAAAAGGTACAAAAGTGTGTGGATCCAGAGGGTCATAGATAATAAGTGCAAAATACTTGACTAGCGGTGTTTATTAATTATACATTTTAGGGTTTGGATGGTGTGACCAGTATAATAACAATCATAGATTAATTCCAACAGATAGATGCCATAGTTGGAATCCCAGTTTAGATGTGTTGATGTTAAAGTGTTCACCAGTCCCTTTGCCACTAAAGGTATAAGCTTTGTCTCTGTTGTTGCAGCATTTGCAGATCAAGATAATCCATTTATACATTTTGCTAGTCATTGAAAGCCTGTCGGTAGAGGTCTTTTTGTAGAGCTAGGGGCTATAGAAAGCCTTAGGCTGAGTTCACACGGGCGAGATCACTTCTATGAGGCTGTGCACATGAGCGGTGATTTTCACGCATCACTTGTGCATTGCGTGAAAATCGCAGCATGTTCTATATTGTGCGTTTATCACGTAACGCAGGCCCCATAGAAGTGAATGGGGCTGCGTGAATATCGCAAGCATCCGCAAGCAAGTGCTGATGCGGTGCGATTTTCACACATGGTTGCTAAGATGACAGTCTATTCACTGTATTATTTTCCCTTATAACATGGTTATAAGGGAAAATAATAGCATTCTTTAATACAGAATGCATAGTAGAAGGTCAATTGAGGTTTAAAATAATAAATAAAAATTAACTCACCTCCTCCTCTTGAGAGCGTAGTTGCCAATCTCTTCTTACTTCTTTAATCATGAGCTGCCGGCTAAAGGACCTGTGGTGACATCACCTCACATGGTCCATCACCGTGGTGATGGACCATGTGATTGGACCATGTGATGAGCTCAGTGACGTCACCACAGGTCCTTTGACAGGTCCTGAAGAAAGACCAGGAGACCGGCAGCTACGCGATTAATTGGAGGAGTTGAGTTAATTTTTTTACATTTTTTTACCCTCAATTGGCCTTCTACTAAGCATTCTGTATTAAAGAATGCTATTATTTTCCCTTATAACCATGTTATAAGGGAAAATAATTACATCTACACAACACCGAACCCAAACCTGAACTTCAGTGAAGAAGTTCGGGTCTGGGTACCACATTCAGTTTTAGCGTGCAGAACGCATTGCACCCGCATGATAAAAACTGAACAACGGAACGCAATCGCTGTCAAAACTAACTGCAATTGGGTACCTACTCGCATGGGTTTGCCGCAATACACCCGGGATGCACCCTGAACAAATCCGTCACGCCCGTGTGAACCCAGCCTTACCGAGTTATTGCCCTTCTGTGAAATCTGAGAAGGTCAGCAAGTGAATGAATGGCATTTATTTCATATTGTAGTGTAAGAATATAACTTAAATAACTAATGTAAATCATAGAAAGTATTAGAAAGGACTCAAAATACTGACAAGATATTTATATTTCCCTATGAAAACTACGTTATCTATATGTGAGGTAATGAAATGTATTACAAATTAATTTCAGACAGTTCCTTTCTTGTACAGCCATTCAAGCACCTCATTGTTCTCTGTATCAGAATTATTTACATATGACACAAACAACCATCATGTCTATAGTGTTGCCTCTGGCGCAGTGAAACATAACATTTTCTCTGATTGCTCTAAAACGTCCTTTGTAATTATATTCTGATATGCTGCCAACTTAGCATTAATGCATTTTACATAAAACCTGATGTCAGAGCAGGATGAGTATCCAGTTTCATTATTATGTATTTCTGTAGATTCAAGGGATTTTACATTATTTTACTTCTTTTCCATAAGATCCCAAAGAAAAAAAGGTTACCCATCTGTTGTATGCTACCACATATTAAAAACGGATATACCTACAATCATGAACGTATACCCACACAGATAGTCAAAAGACTTTGTTCACACCTGCTCCATTTCCAATTCCCTCATATTTGACTGAAAAAATAGAACCACGGGTATCGGTGGTAAGTGTTGTATGATGGATCCATCAGTGTATGGTAGTTTCCATTATAGAGGGAAACCACAATGCAGGTGTGAGAACAACCTACATGAATACATATAATGAGATTTGCACATATACAAAAAGAACTCATATATTCAACAAAGAAACTGGGTCACCCCAACTTATTGAACATGTAAGGGATGAAGACCATGGTGACACCAATTGAGATTTACAGGGTTAGAAGTCATTCATATCATATGCCATTGAAAGCAGGTGACCAGCATAAACTGTTATGGCTAAAGGAAGTGTAGTGCCCTGGAGCAGGGGTACTTTGAAGTCTGGAAGTTTGTGTACATTTGCTCCTATTTCCCCTATGCAAAAGTCATCAACTCTTTACTTTATTTTACTCTAAAGGGTTAACTTTCACCATCATATACTGCTTAATACTATGTAACTGCATTTTATTTCTATGTTTAGGTATATATCTGTTCATTTGCACTATATTTGCATGGCACTGTGGAAAGGGTAATGAATATTGGAAGACTTTTGGGACTTTTTAGCTAATAATAAGAAGCTAGTAATTTTCCACATTTACCATAAGGGTTAAAGAAGAGTATGTTTTAGAGAGAAAAAGCTAGACTTGTTTATCACTGACATTTTGGATGTCTGGTTTAGCTATGCTATAAGCACTTGTTTTTGTCTTCCCGTTAGGTATTATTGAAGTTCTAATGCAAGTCACTGCCAGACAAAATGGTGTAAATTTGTATTTGTTTGGGCTGAGTTTCTCCGTTTAAACGCTCCTACTAGAAGGTTTCAGTTCAGCTAGAAACTGTATATAAGGGGAGCAGTCAGTGCCCCTAGTGTTCTGCAGTTAGGGATCAGTGCTTAGAGGAAGAGACTAAGATGAGTGATGCTGAGCTATAGACCCTGGGTCACCAGCTCTATGACCAACAAGCCAACTGGACTACTGAGCAACAGACCCTGATCAACCAGCCTTTGACCAGGGTGCCAGCCTTCTGAGAGAGAGGAACAGCTAGCTTAGGCCTTTCGTCAGTACGGAGCCTATTTTTGTCAGCTCAGTGCCTTGTCTGTAATTGTTTTGTACTTGAGTTCCTCTAGTAAAGAATTCAATGATTAACTTCAGACCCTGACTCTCTGGACTTAATTCCCATTGGGGTACACCACGCCTTACCATCCCTTCCGGAGAGCAGCAACATGCGGTGCAACTCGACAGTGCCCGGGAAACCCAGTGTAGCATTGGGGCCACTTCAAACCTGGCCACTGCAGAAGCTAAATAGATCATGCAAAGTTGCAAACTAATGCCATGGCTCCTCTTAATGACAAAAATTGTCTGTATGTTTATCTATAAGAACTGTATACAGTGTGATGTTTTTAATATGTATGTTTAAATTGCTACTATGGTGATGGCAAAAGGGAGAGCATGTATGTGCATGCTGGTGTCATGATATAGCATGTAGCATGAAACAGCCGTTTTCTGATACATACTGTGGGGATTCGCTCTGGTAGTTAGGACTAGCGGATGCAGAATAGAGGCAAAGTACACAGTTCTTGAATCAAACAGCAGTGTTTATTCACACATTGGTGTATAAAAAAATGCAAATAAGGTGTATCACAAAATGCAGGTGGCTTGGTGTTTGTTCACACACAAGGAAAGTCCATAAACAATAAAAGTGACCTTTTCTCCTGGGTGTTAATTCACACCCTGTTAGCCATTCAGCCTCATCAATTCCATAGGCGGCCTGTTCTCCTTTAGAGGGGCTTGAGTCCTCCAGCCAGGCTCAAACCTCAAATCCCAGCATAGCCCTCAGTTCACAGTAAATCCACAAACCTGGTAGTGCTGGCTGGTTTTTATGCCTGACAAATCCCGGCCTGGAACATGGGAAGTAGTCACCCACCCAGCACTTTGACTACTCCCAGTAAGAGCCGTCCCGGATTAGCTATAATCTTTAGGTGTCAATTAGCAATAGCTGCTGCTGACACATAAAATACCGGCTCTTACTTCACCGAGGTCAGGAACCTTGGTGACACATACCTTCTATCCACGATGATTCCAGGTACCTTCTTACAATACCTACATCCTTACCTGTTTGTATTGTAAGAAGCAATAAAGTGCCAAGATTTAAAAAGGTATTCCCATCACATACAATGGGGGCATATCACTAGAATATGCCCCCATTGTCTCATAGTTGTGTATCCCACCTCTGGGACCCACACCTACAAGGAGGGTCCGTCCACCACAAGGCGCTGCTCCCCGCTGCTGCCATACAAGTGAATGGGAGCGCAACACGCACGCTCGGACCCTGCTCCCATTCATTTCTTTCCCAAAATTTTTTATTAATATTTTTAGAATATTTTACATACATAACATTGAATCACATTTATGTATAAAGCAATAAAGAAGATTACAAGGTTTTTAAATTGCATCAAAGTATTGGTATATAAATGCAACAGTTAGATGTACCAAAAATGTTAAATATTTTCAGGTTACAATATAATGAATAAAGAAATTGTAATGAAGAACAGAAATAAAAAAAAAAAAAACAGTATGACACAAATTGAATCAAGTAATGTTGTTTTCATCAACTAAGAGAATAATTTTATAACAAGACACGGAGGCTCATATTGCATCAACTCTCTTTACTGTCCACCATAGCAGCAAAGAATGAACAGTACAATCATGAAGAAAAAAACATAGCAACCAGCTCCACCCCTCCATTCCAGTATATAAGGGCTCAACCCCTGGAATCCTCCTCTTTCTTTGCTGCTACCATAGCAGATAAGTACCTAGCTTCCTCAGCTGTTGATTGTGATATATATACAGTTGGGGTTTATTCTATTTTTCTGTGGTTTTCTGTTACTCTAGGGGTTTGCTTCTACTTATTTATATGGTATTGTGTTAACCTCCGGTTGTCCCTGTTATTACTTTGACTGTTCGGGTTTTATACCCTTCTGGGGTTAGTTTCTCCTTAGGTTCGGTTCCTCCTTCTTACCGCTCGTCGGCGGTACTCCCCGGCGCTCTTGCGCTCTCTGCGTGTATCTTGTACGCCTCCCCCCCTCCCCTCTCACCTCTGCTACCTCGCCGTTCTTGCGCTTGGCCGCTCGGCCTTTTTTCGCGCTCCGTCCTTGCTGCGCCCGAAGTCTCGCGATAGCGAGATTTCGGGCGCCATCTTTGTTCCGCCCATTAACCGCGTTCTTGTGGCTGCGCCTTCCCCCCGATTCGGCGCAATCTCGCGAGATTTGCGGCGCTCGTTATTTATACCTGGCCGGACACCTCGTGGTTCGGGACGCCATCTCTCTGCCGCTCATCAGATCTTGCCACTCGGCTGCGCTTTAGCTGGTGAGTTTTTTCCTTCACTTGGCTGCACCTGTAATTAGCCCAGTTTTTCTTTTCTTTGCAGGTTTTTGTCTACCTTCTGCTGCTCTTACTGAGGTCTGGGGTGACTTACTCCGGCCGCAGTTCCTATTCTTATTCTACTTCTGCCCGGGATAACCCCCCAACCCCCCAGGTGCCCCCAAATTTAGACAGTGGTATGGATGTTACTCATCCTGTATTGCAAAATGCGACCCTGCATCAATCTATATCTGATGCGATTGTCGCAGCGATGGGATCCATGTCCTCAGCCTTAACACAATCTATATCTCAGGCCATCTGTGCGCAGGCTGGCATGTCAGCTCCTACTATGGGAACACCCTCAGCCTCCAGAACACCTCAGACTGATGGTTTAACTCCATCCCAAGGTAACGCGGTTGTCCCGCGGAAAAGAGCCTGTCCACACCAGGCAGAACACTCTCGTGCGTGGAAGTCGGCCAGGACCCTGCCTGAGCCAGAGTCCGATTCCGAGAGGGAATCCCTTGAGGAGGCATTTGACGAGTCAGCATATGACTCACATGGAGAATTGGCTGATGTGAGGGTAGTTCCGTCCCCTTCAGGCGTACTCTCAGCCGCGGCTACTCCGTTAGTGGAGCAGACTGTTCAAGGGGACCTCCTTATGGACACCTTAGGTGAACCGCTCTTTAACCCAGAGGAGCTCCATCACCCCCGTTCCGCTGAGTGGCTCCCGGCTACTCATGTGGCACAGTATTTGGAGTCCAAAATACGCGCTCCTTTAACCAAGGAGTCTCGTAATAAGCTGCGTGCGGAATGTCCACGACCATTGATACCGCACAAAGTGTGTGAGACGCCCACAGTGGATCCCAAAATGGTCCAATTTCTCGCTAAAATGGGGTTTAACCCGAAAAAGGGATTGGATTCTGCCCTTAGGGCAGTCCAAGATAAACTCCTGGACCTTACTGGTCCGCTTACAAAGATCTTTGATATGGCGGAATCCGCCAAGGCCGAAGGCAAGCAGGTAGACCCTGTGGTGTTAGGAGGCTGGATCCAGAGGGCAATTTGTCTGACGGGAAATGTTAACACTTCCCTGGCCATAGAGAGACGCAAGGCCATATTAATGAAAATAGAGCCCAAGCTCTCTAATCTGGCCCTTTCTGAAGCGGGCAAAGAGGCCCAGGGTTTATTGTTTGGTGAACCCTTTATCAAGGAATTAGGGAAGTATGTCGGCGCTTTTACAGCGCTTGACAAAGCCCAGACCTCCATGAGGAAGGTATTTACCCATCGTTTTTCTGGAAGGGCCGGCAGTTCCAGGGGCCGTCTGTCCGGCCGATCCAACTTCCAAAATTCCCGCGGCTCGGGAAGAGGCTCCTATACTAACCGGTCCTCCCTGCAAGATCAGCGTTACCAGCCATCGTTCTTCCCCTCAAGAGGCTTTCCGGGACGATCTAGAGGATTCCGTGGAGCTCCAAGCTCAAGGAGACCAGTGGGTAAGTCCCTATCTTCTGCCTCTGTTACCTTCTTTGACAAGTTTTGTGGGGGGCAGTCTCCGTTTCTTTTTCCAAGCTTGGTTAAAGATCACCTCAGACCCTTGGGTTCTGGACACCATCAGGGGTTTTGTGATAGAGCTAACGGACGTTCCGTCACACCTTCCTCCCCCCCCCCCCAATTCATTTGTCCAGGCCGACTTTACATCAGCTCCATGTGGAGCTGACAGAATTGTCTCACAAGGGGGCAATAGAAAGCACGTCTGCGCGCTCCGAGGGTGTTGTCAGCAACGTCTTCCTGGTGCAGAAGAAAGGGGGTCAGATGCGCCCCGTCATCAATTTGAGACCACTGAACTCTATCGTAAGATATCGTCACTTCAAGATGGAGGGCATCCATCTACTATGGGACATGCTGTTGCCCGGCGACTTTATGGTCAAATTAGACCTCAAAGACGCATACCTGACTGTCCCGGTATCTCCGGTTTCCAGAGACCTGCTCCGATTCAAGTGGGGAGAGGATATGTGGCGGTTTACTTGCCTGCCTTTTGGCCTGTCCTCCGCCCCGTGGTGTTTCACCAAGGTGATGAAGCCGGTGGTGGCCTGGCTCCGCAGCAGAGGAGTCCGCATGATTGTCTATTTAGACGACATTCTCATTATGGCCCAATGTCGCTCTATGCTTCGCAGGCACCTCTTCATGGCTGTCACCCTTCTTTCAGATCTGGGATTCATCGTCAATCAGGAGAAGTCTTGCCTGAGCCCCTCCACTTCAATGGAGTTCCTGGGGTTCAGAGTAGATTCGGTTGCCCTTACGCTCAGTTTGCCCCTCACCAAAGTGCGCAGCATCCGCAAGGAGCTTCGCCATGCCTTGCTCCGTCCATTTTTGTCCCTTCGCCATCTGGCTCGGTTGATTGGCCTTCTAGCTTCCTCGATCCAGGCGGTGTTCCCTGCCCCCTTGCATTATCGGGCCCTTCAACGGCTCAAGATCGCCCACCTTCATGCGGGTGCCTCCTATGCCGACACCATTTCCTTGGACAGGGAAACGAAGGACGAGTTGCGATGGTGGATCCAGAATCTCTCGATCTGGAACGGCAAGGCGATCTTTGGGCCTCAGCCCGATCTGGTCATAGAATCGGACGCCAGCCTACACGGTTGGGGGGCGCACTGCAATGGAGTGTCCACAGGGGGTCCTTGGTCTCCAGAGGAGACCCGCCTCCATATCAATGGCCTGGAGTTGTTAGCGGGTTCGCTAGCGATTCGCAGTTTCGCCAACGGGGTTGTTACTACTTGTATCAGACTGCGGATGGACAATGTCTCCGCGGTTCGATATGTCAACGGGATGGGCGGGACACGCTCCTCAGCTTTAACCTACCTGGCGAAGGATTTCTGGGAATTTTGCCTCTCCAGGGGCATTATGGTGGTGGCGGAGCACCTTCCGGGTCTCCACAACGTGTTGGCGGACTGGAGTTCGCGTTACATTCGGGATTCCAGCGATTGGAAGTTGGATGGCACGGTGTTCCAGGTTTTGTCATCTCGTTGGGGTCTTCCATCTGTAGATCTGTTTGCCTCCAGGCTGAACGCTCAGGTTCCCAGATTCTTCAGTTGGCGGCCGGACCCTCTTGCAGAGGCAGTGGACGCGTTCCTGCAGTCTTGGGAGGGGGCTCTAATGTATGCTTTCCCTCCATTTGCCCTCATTCCACGTGTGCTGCTTCAAATACGGCGTCAGTCTGCGGAGGTGATTCTGGTACTTCCCCTGTGGAGGTCTCAGTCGTGGTTCCCCCAACTGTTGGACCTGTTGATCGATTTTCCTCTTCTCCTTCCAGATGTTCCGTCTCTACTTCTGGACCCGGCGGGGGACCCTCATCCTCTCTTGCAGTTGGGTACCCTTCGGCTTCTCGCATGCAGGGTCTCGGGATCTCTGGTGAGTAGAGTTGAGCGAACACCTGGATGTTCGGGTTCGAGAAGTTCGGCCGAACATCCCGGAAATGTTCGGGTTCGGGATCCGAACCCGATCCGAACTTCGTCCCGAACCCGAACCCCATTGAAGTCAATGGGGACCCGAACTTTTCGGCACTAAAACGGCTGTAAAACAGCCCAGGAAAGGGCTAGAGGGCTGCAAAAGGCAGCAACATGTAGGTAAATCCCCTGCAAACAAATGTGGATAGGGAAATTAATTAAAATAAAAATTAAATAAATAAAAATTAACCAAAATCAATTGGAGAGAGGTTCCATAGCAGAGAATCTGGCTTCCCGTCACCCACCACTGGAACAGTCCATTCTCAGATATTTAGGCCCCGGCACCCAGGCAGAGGAGAGAGGTCCCGTAACAGACAATCTGGCTTCATGTCAGCAGAGAATCAGTCTTCATGTCATAGCAGAGAATCAGGCTTCACGTCACCCACCACTGTAAGAGTCCATTTTCATAAATTTAGGCCCAGCACCCAGGCAGAGGAGAGAGGTCCCGTAACAGACAATCTGGCTTCATGTCAGCAGAGAATCAGTCTTCATATCATAGCAGAGAATCTGGCTTCCCGTTACCCACCACTGGAACAGTCCATTCTCAGATATTTAGGCCCCGGCACCCAGGCAGAGGAGAGAGGTCCCGTAACAGACAATCTGGCTTCATGTCAGCAGAGAATCAGTCTTCATATCATAGCAGAGAATCAGGCTTCACGTCAGCCACCACTGCAACAGTCCATTGTCATAAATTCAGGCCCAGCACCCAGGCAGAGGAGAGAGGTCCCGTAACAGACAATCTGGCTTCATGTCAGCAGAGAATCAGTCTGCATGTCATAGCAGAGAATCAGGCTTCACGTCACCCACCACTGTAAGAGTCCATTTTCATAAATTTAGGCCCAGCACCCAGGCAGAGGAGAGAGGTCCCGTAACAGACAATCTGGCTTCATGTCAGCAGAGAATCAGTCTTCATATCATAGCAGAGAATCTGGCTTCCCGTTACCCACCACTGGAACAGTCCATTCTCAGATATTTAGGCCCCGGCACCCAGGCAGAGGAGAGAGGTCCCGTAACAGACAATCTGGCTTCATGTCAGCAGAGAATCAGTCTTCATATCATAGCAGAGAATCAGGCTTCACGTCAGCCACCACTGCAACAGTCCATTGTCATAAATTCAGGCCCAGCACCCAGGCAGAGGAGAGAGGTCCCGTAACAGACAATCTGGCTTCATGTCAGCAGAGAATCAGTCTGCATGTCATAGCAGAGAATGAGGCTTCACGTCACCCACCACTGCAACAGTCCATTTTCATAAATTTAGGCCCAGCACCCAGGCAGAGGAGAGAGGTCCCGTAACAGAGGATCTGGCTTCATGTCACCAGAGAATCAGTCTGCATGTCATAGCAGAGAATCAGGCTTCACGTCACCCACCACTGCAACAGTCCATTTTCATAAATTTAGGCCCAGCACCCAGGCAGAGGAGAGAGGTCCCGTAACAGAGGATCTGGCTTCATGTCACCAGAGAATCAGTCTGCATGTCATAGCAGAGAATCAGGCTTCACGTCAGCCACCACTGCAACAATCCATTGGCATATATTTAGGCCTAGCACACAGGCAGAGGAGAGAGGTCCCGTAACAGACAATCTGGCTTCATGTCAGCAGAGAATCAGTCTTCATATCATAGCAGAGAATCAGGCTTCACGTCAGCCACCAATGCAACAGTCCATTGTCAGATATTTAGGCCCAGCACCCAGGCAGAGGAGAGAGGTCCCGTAACAGAGGATCTGGCTTCATGTCAGCAGAGAATCAGTCTTCATGTCATAGCAGAGAATCAGGCTTCACGTCACCCACCACTGTAAGAGTCCATTTTCATAAATTTAGGCCCAGCACCCAGGCAGAGGAGAGAGGTCCCGTAACAGACGATCTGGCTTCATGTCAGCAGAGAATCAGTCTGCATGTCATAGCAGAGAATGAGGCTTCACGTCACCCACCACTGCAACAGTCCATTTTCATAAATTTAGGCCCAGCACCCAGGCAGAGGAGAGAGGTCCCGCAACAGAGGATCTGGCTTCATGTCAGCAGAGAATCAGTCTGCATGTCATAGCAGAGAATCAGGCTTCACGTCAGCCACCACTGCAACAGTCCATTGTCATAAATTCAGGCCCAGCACCCAGGCAGAGGAGAGAGGTCCCGTAACAGACAATCTGGCTTCATGTCACCAGAGAATCAGTCTGCATGTCATAGCAGAGAATGAGGCTTCACGTCAGCCACCACTGCAACAATCCATTGGCATATATTTAGGCCTAGCACACAGGCAGAGGAGAGGTTCATTCAACTTTGGGTAGCCTTGCAATATAATGGTAAAATGAAAATAAAAATAGGATTGAATGAGGAAGTGCCCTGGAGTCCAATAATATATGGTTATGGGGAGGTAGTTAATGTCTAATCTGGACAAGGGACGGACAGGTCCTGTGGGATCCATGCCTGGTTCATTTTTATGAACGTCAGCTTGTCCACATTGGCTGTAGACAGGCGGCTGCGTTTGTCTGTAATGACGCCCCCTGCCGTGCTGAATACACGTTCAGACAAAACGCTGGCTGCCGGGCAGGCCAGCACCTCCAAGGCATAAAAGGCTAGCTCTGGCCACGTGGACAATTTAGAGACCCAGAAGTTGAATGGGGCCGAACCATCAGTCAGTACGTGGAGGGGTGTGCACACGTACTGTTCCACCATGTTAGTGAAATGTTGCCTCCTGCTAACACGTTGCGTATCAGGTGGTGGTGCAGTTAGCTGTGGCGTGTTGACAAAAGTTTTCCACATCTCTGCCATGCTAACCCTGCCCTCAGAGGAGCTGGCCGTGACACAGCTGCCTTGGCGACCTCTTGCTCCTCCTCTGCCTTGGCCTTGGGCTTCCACTTGTTCCCCTGTGACATTTGGGAATGCTCTCAGTAGCGCGTCTACCAACGTGCGCTTGTACTCGCGCATCTTCCTATCACGCTCCAGTGCAGGAAGTAAGGTGGGCACATTGTCTTTGTAGCGTGGATCCAGCAGGGTGGCAACCCAGTAGTCCGCACAGGTTAAAATGTGGGCAACTCTGCTGTCGTTGCGCAGGCACTGCAGCATGTAGTCGCTCATGTGTGCCAGGCTGCCCAGGGGTAAGGACAAGCTGTCCTCTGTGGGAGGCGTATCGTCATCGTCCTGCCTTTCCCCCCAGCCACGCACCAGTGATGGACCCGAGCTGCGTTGGGTGCCACCCCGCTGTGACCATGCTTCATCCTCATCCTCCTCCACCTCCTCCTCATCCTCGTCCTCCTCGTCCTCCAGTAGTGGGCCCTGGCTGGCCACATTTGTACCTGGCCTCTGCTGTTGCCAAAAACCTCCCTCTGAGTCACTTCGAAGAGACTGGCCTGAAAGTGCTAAAAATGACCCCTCTTCCTCCTCCTCCTCCTCCTCCTCCTGGGCCACCTCCTCTTCCATCATCGCCCTAAGTGTTTTCTCAAGGAGACATAGAAGTGGTATTGTAACGCTGATAACGGTGTCATCGCCACTGGCCATGTTGGTGGAGTACTCGAAACAGCGCAACAGGGCACACAGGTCTCGCATGGAGGCCCAGTCATTGGTGGTGAAGTGGTGCTGTTCTGTAGTGCGACTGACCCGTGCGTGCTGCAGCTGAAACTCCACTATGGCCTGCTGCTGCTCGCACAGTCTGTCCAGCATGTGCAAGGTGGAGTTCCACCTGGTGGGCACGTCGCATATGAGGCGGTGAGCGGGAAGGCCGAAGTTACGCTGTAGCGCAGACAGGCGAGCAGCGGCAGGATGTGAACGCCGGAAGCGCGAACAGACGGCCCGCACTTTATGCAGCAGCTCTGACATGTCGGGGTAGTTGTGAATGAACTTCTGCACCACCAAATTCAGCACATGCGCCAAGCAAGGGATGTGCGTCAAATTGGCTAGTCCCAGAGCTGCAACGAGATTTCGCCCATTATCACACACCACCAGGCCGGGCTTGAGGCTCACCGGCAGCAACCACTCGTCGGTCTGTTGTTCAATACCCCGCCACAACTCCTGTGCGGTGTGGGGCCTGTCCCCCAAACATATGAGTTTCAGAATGGCCTGCTGACGTTTACCCCGGGCTGTGCTGAAGTTGGTGGTGAAGGTGTGTGGCTGACTGGATGAGCAGGTGGAAGAAGAGGAGGAGGAAGCCGAGAAGGAGGAGGTGGCAACAGGAGGCAAAGAATGTTGCCCTGCGATCCTTGGCGGCGGAAGGACGTGCGCCAAACAGCTCTCCGCCTGGGGCCCAGCTGCCACTACATTTACCCAGTGTGCAGTTAGGGAGATATAGCGTCCCTGGCCGTGCTTACTGGTCCACGTATCTGTGGTTAGGTGGACCTTGCTACAGATGGCGTTGCGCAGTGCACACTTGATTTTATCGGATACTTGGTTGTGCAGGGAAGGCACGGCTCTCTTGGAGAAGTAGTGCCGGCTGGGAACAACATACTGTGGGACAGCAAGCGACATGAGCTGTTTGAAGCTGTCTGTGTCCACCAGCCTAAATGACAGCATTTCATAGGCCAGTAGTTTAGAAATGCTGGCATTCAGGGCCAGGGATCGAGGGTGGCTAGGTGGGAATTTACGCTTTCTATCAAATGTTTGTGAGATGGAGAGCTGAACGCTGGCGTGTGACATGGTTGAGACGCTTGGTGACGGAGGTGGTGGTGGTGGTGTTGGTGGTACATCCCCTGTTTGCTGGGCGGCAGGTGCCAACGTTCCTCCAGAGGCGGAGGAAGAGGCCGAGGCGGCAGCAGCAGAATAGGCCGAGGCGGCAGCAGCAGAAGAGGTAGCAGGGGGAGCCTGAGTGACTTCCTTGGTTTTAAGGTGTTTACTCCACTGCAGTTCATGCTTTGCATGCAGGTGCCTGGTCATGCAGGTTGTGCTCAGGTTCAGAACGTTAATGCCTCGCTTCAGGCTCTGATGGCACAGCGTGCAAACCACTCGGGTCTTGTCGTCAGCACATTGTTTGAAGAAGTGCCATGCCAGGGAACTCCTTGAAGCTGCCTTTGGGGTGCTCGGTCCCAGATGGCGGCGGTCAGTAGCAGGCGGAGTCTCTTGGCGGCGGGTGTTCTGCTTTTGCCCACTGCTCCCTCTTTTGCTACGCTGTTGGCTCGGTCTCACCACTGCCTCTTCCTCCGAACTGTGAAAGTCAGTGGCACGACCTTCATTCCATGTGGGGTCTAGGACCTCATCGTCCCCTGCATCGTCTTCCACCCAGTCTTGATCCCTGACCTCCTGTTCAGTCTGCACACTGCAGAAAGACGCAGCAGTTGGCACCTGTGTTTCGTCATCATCAGAGACATGCTGAGGTGGTATTCCCATGTCCTCATCATCAGGAAACATAAGTGGTTGTGCGTCAGTGCATTCTATGTCTTTCACCGCTGGGGAAGGGCTAGGTGGATGCCCTTGGGAAACCCTGCCAGCGGAGTCTTCAAACAGCATAAGAGACTGCTGCATAACTTGAGGCTGAGACAGTTTCCCTGGTATGCATGGGGGTGATGTGACAGACTGATGGGGTTGGTTTTCAGGCGCCATCTGTGCGCTTTCTGCAGAAGACTGGGTGGGAGATAATGTGAACGTGCTGGATCCACTGTCGGCCACCCAATTGACTAATGCCTGTACCTGCTCAGGCCTTACCATCCTTAGAACGGCATTGGGCCCCACCATATATCGCTGTAAATTCTGGCGGCTACTGGGACCTGAGGTAGTTGGTACACTAGGACGTGTGGATGTGGCAGAACGGCCACGTCCTCTCCCAGCACCAGAGGGTCCACTAACACCACCACGACCATGTCCACGTCCGCGTCCCTTACTAGATGTTTTTCTCATTGTTATGGTTCACCACAACAACAAATATATTATTTGGCCCAATGTATTGTATTCAAATTCAGCGGGATATAAATTTGAGGCCTAGTATTTAGGCGCTGGGTGACCGGTATGGATTTAGTGACAGAATTAGACTTGGAAATGCACAGAAGCGTGTGTGTGAAGTTATTCTGAATGACCCTATGTGCACCTTGAATATTATATACCCTTTTTGGGATAGATTTCAAATAGCTCTGATATAGCAGGAACCACTAAATTATGAAATTGCTAAATTGGGAATTGTATTTCAACCCAGAACAAAAAATGTGCTTTGACGGACACTAAATATCTTGCCCAGCAACAACAGTACAGCGGTAACGAGAGATTTAGCAGGATATAAATTTGAGGCCTAGTATTTAGGCGCTGGGTGACAGGTATGGGTTTAGTGACAGAATTAGACTTGGAAATACACAGTAGCGGGTGTGTGTGAAGTTATTCTGAATGACCCAATGTGCACCTTGAATATTATATACCCTTTTAGGGATAGATTTCAAATAGCTCTGATATAGCAGAAACCACTAAATTATGAAATTGCTAAATTGGGAATTGTATTTCAACCCAGAACAAAAAATGTGCTTTGACGGACACTAAATATCTTGCCCAGCAACAACAGTACAGCGGTAACGAGAGATTTAGCAGGATATAAATTTGAGGCCTAGTATTTAGGCGCTGGGTGACAGGTATGGGTTTAGTGACAGAATTAGACTTGGAAAATACACAGTAGCGGGTGTGTGTGAAGTTATTCTGAATGACCCAATGTGCACCTTGAATATTATATACCCTTTTAGGGATAGATTTCAAATAGCTCTGATATAGCAGAAACCACTAAATTATGAAATTGCTAAATTGGGAATTGTACTTCAACCCAGAACAAAAAATGTGCTTTGACGGACACTAAATATCTTTCCAAGCAACAACAGTACAGCGGTAACGAGAGATTTAGCAGGATATAAATTTGAGGCCTAGTATTTAGGCGCTGGGTGACAGGTATGGGTTTAGTGACAGAATTAGACTTGGAAATACACAGTAGCGGGTGTGTGTGAAGTTATTCTGAATGACCCAATGTGCACCTTGAATATTATATACCCTTTTAGGGATAGATTTCAAATAGCTCTGATATAGCAGAAACCACTAAATTATGAAATTGCTAAATTGGGAATTGTATTTCAACCCAGAACAAAAAATGTGCTTTGACGGACACTAAATATCTTGCCCAGCAACAACAGTACAGCGGTAACGAGAGATTTAGCAGGATATAAATTTGAGGCCTAGTATTTAGGCGCTGGGTGACAGGTATGGGTTTAGTGACAGAATTAGACTTGAAATACACAGTAGCGGGTGTGTGTGAAGTTATTCTGAATGACCCAATGTGCACCTTGAATATTATATACCCTTTTAGGGATAGATTTCAAATAGCTCTGATATAGCAGAAACCACTAAATTATGAAATTGCTAAATTGGGAATTGTACTTCAACCCAGAACAAAAAATGTGCTTTGACGGACACTAAATATCTTTCCAAGCAACAACAGTACAGCGGTAACGAGAGATTTAGCAGGATATAAATTTGAGGCCTAGTATTTAGGCGCTGGGTGACAGGTATGGGTTTAGTGACAGAATTAGACTTGGAAATACACAGTAGCGGGTGTGTGTGAAGTTATTCTGAATGACCCAATGTGCACCTTGAATATTATATACCCTTTTAGGGATAGATTTCAAATAGCTCTGATATAGCAGAAACCACTAAATTATGAAATTGCTAAATTGGGAATTGTACTTCAACCCAGAACAAAAAATGTGCTTTGACGGACACTAAATAACTTTCCCAGCTACAACAGGACAGCGGTAACGAGAGATTTAGCGGGATATAAATTTGAGGCCTAGTATTTAGGCGCTGGGTGACAGGTATGGGTTTAGTGACAGAATTAGACTTGGAAATACACAGTAGCGGGTGTGTGTGAAGTTATTCTGAATGACCCTATGTGCACCTTCAATATGATCTACCCTTTTAGGGATAGATTTCAAATAGCTCTGATATAGCAGAAACCACTAAATTATGAAATTGCTAAATTGGGAATTGTATTTCAACCCAGAAGAAAAAATGTGCTTTGACGGACACTAAATAACTTTCCCAGCTACAACAGGACAGCGGTAACGAGAGATTTAGCAGGATATAAATTTGAGGCCTAGTATTTAGGCGCTGGGTGACAGGTATGGGTTTAGTGACAGAATTAGACTTGAAAATACACAGTAGCGGGTGTGTGTGAAGTTATTCTGAATGACCCAATGTGCACCTTGAATATTATATACCCTTTTAGGGATAGATTTCAAATAGCTCTGATATAGCAGAAACCACTAAATTATGAAATTGCTAAATTGGGAATTGTACTTCAACCCAGAACAAAAAATGTGCTTTGACGGACACTAAATAACTTTCCCAGCTACAACAGGACAGCGGTAACGAGAGATTTAGCAGGATATAAATTTGAGGCCTAGTATTTAGGCGCTGGGTGACAGGTATGGGTTTAGTGACAGAATTAGACTTGAAAATACACAGTAGCGGGTGTGTGTGAAGTTATTCTGAATGACCCAATGTGCACCTTGAATATTATATACCCTTTTAGGGATAGATTTCAAATAGCTCTGATATAGCAGAAACCACTAAATTATGAAATTGCTAAATTGGGAATTGTACTTCAACCCAGAACAAAAAATGTGCTTTGACGGACACTAAATAACTTTCCCAGCTACAACAGGACAGCGGTAACGAGAGATTTAGCGGGATATAAATTTGAGGCCTAGTATTTAGGCGCTGGGTGACCGGTATGGATTTAGTGACAGAATTAGACTGGGATATGGCCAAAAAATAACCACACTATTGCTGGTTAAATGCACTTGGTGACGGGCGCAGCTTGCCCCTGATGTAGTATATGGCCAAAAAATGAACAGACTATTGCTGGTTAAATGCACTTGGTGTCACAGCTTGACCAACCACACTACTGAGGGTTAAATGCACTTGGTGACGGGCGCAGCTTGCCCCTGATGTAGTATATGGCCAAAAAATAAACAGACTATTGCTGGTTAAATGCACTTGGTGTGACAGCTTCACCCTGATGTAGGCTTTAGCCAGAAAACAACCACACCATTGAGGGTTAAATGCACTTGGTGACAGGCGCAGCTTGCCCCTGATTTTGTATATGGCCAAAAAATGAACAGACTATTGCTGGTTAAATGCACTTGGTGTGACAGCTTCACCCTGATGTAGGCTTTAGCCAAAAAACAACCACACCATTGAGGGTTAAATGCACTTGGTGACAGGCGCAGCTTGCCCCTGATTTTGTATATGGCCAAAAAATGAACAGACTATTGCTGGTTAAATGCACTTGGTGTGACAGCTTCACCCTGATGTAGGCTTTAGCCAAAAAACAACCACACCATTGAGGGTTAAATGCACTTGGTGACAGGCGCAGCTTGCCCCTGATTTTGTATATGGCCAAAAAATGAACAGACTATTGCTGGTTAAATGCACTTGGTGTGACAGCTTCACCCTGATGTAGGCTTTAGCCAAAAAACAACCACACCATTGAGGGTTAAATGCACTTGGTGACAGGCGCAGCTTGCCCCTGATTTTGTATATGGCCAAAAAATGAACAGACTATTGCTGGTTAAATGCACTTGGTGTGACAGCTTCACCCTGATGTAGGCTTTAGCCAAAAAACAACCACACCATTGAGGGTTAAATGCACTTGGTCGCAGCTTGTGCTGGCGCACCACAAGACACAAAATGGCCGCCGATCACCCCAGAAAAATGTGACTGACAAACGGTCTGGGCAGCCTAAAAACAGTGAGCAATTGAGGATCAGCAGCTCAATGATCCACAGCTGCAGATCGATCAGTTAATCAAGTCCTTTGGAGGAGTTAATCTGCCTAATCTCGCCCTACTGTCGCAGCCGCAACCTCTCCCTACGCTAATCAGAGCAGAGTGACGGGCGGCGCTATGTGACTCCAGCTTAAATAGAGGCTGGGTCACATGGTGCTCTGGCCAATCACAGCCATGCCAATAGTAGGCATGGCTGTGATGGCCTCTTGGGGCAAGTAGTATGACGCTTGTTGATTGGCTGCTTTGCAGCCTTTCAAAAAGCGCCAAGAAAGCGTCACAAAAGCGCCAAGAAAGCGACGAACACCGAACCCGAACCCGGACTTTTACGAAAATGTCCGGGTTCGGGTCCGTGTCACGGACACCCCAAAATTCGGTACGAACCCGAACTATACAGTTCGAGTTCGCTCATCCCTACTGGTGAGATGTCAGAGGTTTCAGAGACGACTGTCTTCCTACTGGAGAGCGTGTGGGCCCCGGGAACTCAACGTGCTTATAGAGCCGCTTGGGACTCTTGGGCACGTTGGTGCGGAGCACGCGATGTGGATCCCGTTCGAGCGCCTGTGAGCTCAATCCTATCCTTTCTATCTTCGCTCTATGATGCCGGTAAGGCCTATCGTACTATCAACCTGTACAGGTCGGCTATATCTTCTCAACACGAGGGTTTTGAGGGTTGTCCTGCGGGTCAACACCCCCTCATGTGTCGTTTGTTACGGGGGTCTCGCCTTTCCCGTCCCCCCAGGCCGAGATTCTCGGCCACCTGGGATGTGTGTGTGGTTTTGAATTTCCTTTCCGACTGGTCGTCCAATTCTCAGTTGTCCCTCCGCCAGCTATCCGCTAAGCTGGCCACATTGTTCTGTTTGATCTCTTGTAAGAGAGTTTCGGACGTGCGAGCTTTAGATGTGGACGCTCGTTCGTTTACCCCAGAGGGCGTACACTTCAATATTTCCAGGCGGACTAAAACTCATATTCGCTCGGTGAGATATCCTTACTTTCCGCACTCGCCTCAGCTTTGTCCAGTGGCCTGCTTGCGGGAATATGAGTCTCGCACTTTTGCGTTATGTTCTCCTGAGTTCCCCCATTTGTTTGTGTCGTTTCGCAGGCCTCATTCCCCGGTCACCAGTGTTACTCTCTCGCGCTGGGTGAAGTGGATTCTCGGTCTGGCTGGGGTTGACACGAGTATTTTTACGGCACATTCGGTGCGCGGTGCGTCGGCTACTTCTATGGCGGTTGCAGGTGCCCGCCTTGAGGATGTCATGAGACTAGCAGACTGGTCTAGAGTCTCCACGTTTCGGGAGTTTTATTTCCGCCCTCAAGCACACATTTTTGAGACTGTAATTTCTCAACTTTAAACTTGCAATATGAGCCTCCGTGTCTTGTTATAAAATTACATGATTTTCCTATTCTATGACGTAAAGTCATGATTTTATTAAAGACACAGAGGCGAGTATTGCCCTCCCTTTCCTACCCTGGGTTTTTGTGGGGTGTCTGGATTGCTATTGTTTGCATAGTATTGTGTATTACATATGTAATATGTGTTGTGACTATGTCTATTGACTACGTTTTTCTGGCATCTAGTTGCTTTTTATTCCATTTGTTTCTGCCCTCAGGTTGAGACGAGCGTACGCTGGGAGGTGTTCATCCTTGTTCCTGTTCAAGTTGGTTGCCGTCACTAGTTCGTGGCCTTTTTTCCCGTTGAGGAGGTCATTCAGGAGTCGTATCCTCGGTCCGGAGCCATGTCGGAGTTCCAGTTTCTGTGGGCTTCGTGGTGTTGCAGTCGCGCAAAGAAAGAGGAGGATTCCAGGGGTTGAGCCCTTATATACTGGAATGGAGGGGTGGAGCTGGCTGCTATGTTTTTTTCTTCATGATTGTACTGTTCATTCTTTGCTGCTATGGTGGACAGTAAAGAGAGTTGATGCAATACTCGCCTCCGTGTCTTTAATAAAATCATGACTTTACGTCATAGAATAGGAAAATCATGTAATTGTCTCAACTAAATTAAATAAGTTCACATTTCACATTTTCGCCTCGGCTTCATGAACGCCACTTAAAGAGCTAAGGTGAGCATCATAGTTATCAAGTGTGTAGATGAAGGTGTAGAATGTGTTCCTAACCCACTCCCACTCATTTCTATGGTGCAGACGGAAATAGCCATGCCAGCGCTTGGCTATTTTCGGCAGCCCCATTGAAATGAATGGAGGGCGGCTCATGGGGCCCCCGGGCAATAGAAGATTATGGGGCTGCTGTGTCCTCACCCACTCTCAAGCCACACACAGCCCCACTCACATATTGCGCCGCACACATCACCTACACTTGGTACAGAATAGATTTATATCATCTTTAGTGTTAACTGCAGTCAGGAAATTAAAAATACTAATAGGGTTTATTCAAATTCACTTGAATTGCAGCTGAATTGATGTAGCCCTATAGTTTAACATAGAAGACCATTAGCTTGGCTGTAGTCTAGGTGGATTGTTCTCATAGGGAATAAACCCCCTGATATGGGCTGATAAGTAGTAAAGAAAAGACTCAATCTTTTAGCTATACAACATTTTTATGTTTACTACGTAACAGCTTCAACTTTGATTTCACCTTTATCTTATCTGGTACTCACTAATCATTAAAGGGGTTGTCCAAGTTAAATTTATTGATGACCTATCCTCAGGATAGGTCATCAATATCAGATCGGCTGGGGTCCGAAACCCTGCACCCCAGCCAATCAGCTGTTTGAAGAAAAGGCGCGTACTGTGCCAGATCTGCCTCCCCTTCACTATTTACCTTCTAGCCGTTGCATCTGCAGCGGTGAGTAGGTGTAATTACACCCAAGCCGTCCCATTCAATTCAATGGTACGGATCGCTTCTATACACTTGTATAGGAGCAATCCTGTGAGGAATATGGATTAATATTTACTGTCAGTCATGTCCTCACACCCACCATTTGCTGAAAGATGGCAGAGGAAATAAAGCTCCAAAGGGGGGCCCTGCTTCAAAGCCGAAGCCAGATAGCAGAAAACTTCTAGCAGGCCACATTTGGTTACATTTCACACCTCCAGTCAGACAGCATGGATTCTGCAAGAAAAACCCCAGCAGGAGGTATTAGCCCTTGCCAGGATCAATAATACCTCCCAGACTTGTTGGCTCCTACATTTCATAAGGAATTATGAATCGCCCGGCCATCGCAGGAGCAAACCGGATACATATTTGTGTCCTGGTGGCCAAGATGAACATGCCCATGGTCTTTGTTTGAGGGTGGGATGCCAGGGAAGAGAGATATCCATATCTCCCCACAGAAACCGAATAGCTGCACCGTGTTTGGACTCTAGTTGTAGCCGTAATCCAGGCGGATCCGTTGGTCCCAGAACCATCTCCCTGGGACCTTCTTGACTGGAGCTATAAACCCTAAAGTGTTCTGTGGATCATTTGCAGCCAGTCCAGCAGAGGGGGGGTGGACCCCTCCCAAAGGCAGGGAGGGGAGGGGCTGGCTACAGGCTAAAAGGCTTGTGCCAGCAACCAGGCGTGTGTTTTCTCTGAAAGGGGGTCATATCGTGCAATGTGTTTGGAGGGACCTGCAAGAGGCTGACATCACTGCCTCCGACGTGAATACAGCTAAGAACTCACCACTACCCAAAGGACTCATATATCTGGTAAACTGACTTATTTTTCTGCTTAACCCTGCTGTACCTATATCACCTCTATTTGTAACCACTGTATATATTCTTAGTGTATATTGTGTCATCTAGTGTGCCCTTAAGATGATTAAATATATAATTTAATCTTGTGCTGTCTTGTATCTCGATCACAAATCCCCATGTCCAAGTTTCGGCCTAGTTATAAGCTACCACGGGTTGGTTTCTTACCCTATATAATGCCGTTAGCGGATCAGGCTTATATCAAATGAGAAGCTGGTGGCAGTTTACCCGCGCTGAGAAGGCGCTGTTTCATTGCGGCAGTGAAAAGGCCCTCTCAGCTTGTTGCCTCTCTGTGCCCGCGTGAACAGGAGGTGTTTGTGTAAACTGTACCAAGCTGACCTTACCTGATCCTCTGGAGGGTGTAACATCATGCTTTGGCAACAAGTGACCATACAGCGTCTTGTGAGCTCGACGTAGGTGACATTAAGTGGCCACGAGACATGGTATTCATCACAGATTCGTACCATTGAAATGAAATTGACGGCTTTGGTTTACGCTCAGAAGATGATTTTTGGAGCGGAGACTAAAGTACTGCATGCAGGCTGAACGCTGGTGTGAACGAAGCCTAAGAGTGAAATCGAATGTAACATGAAGAGAAGATAACAAAGTATCATGCAGCACTCACCGAAGTTGAAACCATGCAAATCTTTATTCTTCCTTCTTCCAGGACACTAATAAGCGGGGTGCAGGGGCGGACAGCCTATTGCAGATGATCGGCGGCTACGGCCGTTTCGCACGTACTATCGCGCTTCTTCTGGCCGCTATGGACGCCATTGCGCAATCTAGCGCTTTGTAGAAGCAACGCCCCGTAGCCGTGGCCATAAGCAATAGCTGGGCGCCTAAGATTAGTGACGTTAAAATCATATATATATGAGAAAGACTATTGCATGCAAATCTATACCAATATTTCATTATACACTCATAATTATACTGACATACTCGTATACTGCGAATCGCTGCACAATAGTATTACTGATTCATATAGCATAGAAAGGCACCGTTATACAAGAGAGGAACCATCTCTTAAGGGGTCCACTACCTCACCATAACAAAGTTCAACACAAATGGGTTACATGGTTTCCTAATTCATATCTTAGAGAAATACGCTCATGTCATTTCGATCATTTAACCCCGCTGCTCCTGTCGCACTAGTGCGTAAAATCCACCTTGCTTCTCTCTACAGGAGCAACTGGTGTCAATCCTCTCCCCTAGGGATGGGTAGAACCGGTTCCACTCCCGCAAAGGAAAGACAACGCGGACGTTGATATGGTTGATATGGTCAATCAAGCGGGGGACATCCCTTGCCCGAACAAATAGAATTGACATGTTCTCGTATTCTCTCAAAAAGTGGACAGATTGTTTTGCCAATATAAAATCTCTTACACGGACAAAAAACATAGGGTGTACGGCAAGTTATAAAATCCCGCACAACGTGTTTAACTCCTCCTATTTGTAGCCACTTGCTACACACATTTAATGCACAAAAAGAGCAATGCCCACACTTCTAGTTTCCTCTTGATTTTTTACATGTAAGCCAAGTCTCCGCCAATGATTTATGCAATACACTGTTGACCAACTTATCTTTACGAGTTGGACACTTTCTAAACGTGACCAATGGTCGCTGACTAGCGAGGCTCCTCAAAGCTGGTTCCCCTATAAGCAGATCCCAATTTTCATTTATTACCCATTTGATAATATCGGCAACGGGGTTGTATTTAAATGTGAAGGCAAAACAGGGTTGCTCTATATTCTCCTGTCCTTCTCACCCAGCAATGAGTTCCGATCGAGTGCAGCTGCCCTCCGCAAAGCGGCGGGTAACCCCGATACAACAATCGGTTCCTGAGTTCATTTGCCTGCCGATGGAATCCGGCATCGGTGTCGTTGATCCTCCACAAACGGACAAATTGTCCGTATGGGACGGCTCCCTTAACCGATGGCGGATGGAAGCTGGTCTGGTGGAGCAGCGAGTTAGTCGCTGTGGGCTTGCGAAAGCCCGTGGTGTGTAATACACCATCCTCTGCTGTAACGCGCACATCCAGAAAGTCCAGCGACTCACCCCCAAAATTGAGAGTGAATCGCATGTTCATACGGTTGTGTGCATTGATGTAGTCCACAAACTTGCGACATGACTCCTCGCCGCCCGACCAGACCAGAAAGATATCGTTGACATAACGTAAAAATAAATGTATAAACCACAGGAAGGGGTTACCCACCGAGAATATATATGTCTCTTCAAATACCGCCAGGTACAGGTTCGCAAATGTGCACGACACGGGTGTGCCCATTGCAGTACCTAGTACCTGGCGGTACCACTGACCATCGAACTGAAACACATTGCTGGTGAGAACTAGGTCAAGTGCTTCATGAATGAAGCTATTGAACATGATTCCCTTGTCGCTCCTACTGAGCACGAAATTAATGGCCCGGAGCCCTAAATCATGAGGGATCCTAGTATACAGACTCTCGACATCCAAGGACACCAGACTAAACTCCCTCCACCACTCAAATAACTGGAGTGCACGGAGAAAGTCACCTGTGTCCTTGAGATATGTTGGGGTACTAGCAAGAAGTAGCCTGAGGAGCCACTCCACATAGCCAGAGAGTGGCTCTGTCACTGACCCGACCCCTGCCACAATAGGGGGGCCTGGGGGTCGGGTCAGTGACTTGTGAATTTTTGGTACGAAGTACCATACGGGAGTTTTAGGATAGGTAGGACTAAACCTTCTAGCCATGCCTCTGGGTAGGAACCCGGCCACTATATATTTCTCTTTTAGTGCGCAAAGTCTTGAGGTTATCCCCTGAATGGGGTCCCCCCTCAACTTATGATACACTGTGCCGTCCCCCAGTTGTCTACCTGCCTCCTCCATATAATACTCCCTGGTCATCAGGAGCACGCTCCCTCCCTTGTCGGCCGGCTTAATTATATTTTCCTGTTGTTTCAACCACAAAAGGGCCTGATACTCCGCCCCAGTAATATTAGGGGGTGCTGCTGGATACATCAGCGCATGTATACCCGTTTGTGGAACAGGTCTATCGCTGAGCCGGCCGGCATGGGAGGAAGGAAGGTGGACCTGATGCTGCCTACATGTTTCTCCACCTGGTTGTCACTCCTAACTGTTTCCTCTGCCTCCATATTGGCCAAAAACTGAATACACTCTATCTCCTCCTCGTTAAAGCAATCCTTCAGATGGAAATCGGTTTCCGTTATTGTCGCCGGGATTTCCCCGGGCAGCGGAGGTTTATCACTAGAAGGGGATTCCATGAACATTTTAAGAAATAATTTACGAACAGATAGGAACAAATCAATTTCAAAATCAACTGGGCAGAACTGCTCAGCTAGGCTGAATCCCAACCCGCGATTGAGGAGAGGGATGCAGCCCGGGGGCAGTTCTAACCCTATGAGGTTTACCACTATGTCAATGGCACTGATATTTGAAGCTTTATCCTCTATTTCTATTGTCGCCACAAGACCTGACGTCTCAGTCTCGTCGACTTGCGAATTTCTTTGGACTTTTCTTGGACGTCTCCCACTCCCCCTTCTCGTTCTTTTTCTAAAGGGGTGGGATTATTCACCAAATTAGCTCCATTTCCCTCTGACAAGCTTGAATCCGAGTCGGTTGTCCAAAAATCGTTACATCCTCGTTGTGGTATGCGTTTAGGGCGCATCCTCTTTTTGCCCCAATCGAACACTCGGTCAAGTTTATAATCATTTTTGTCCCTTATAAATGTATCCCTCTTTCTCTCCTTGATCTCCATTTGCATAGCTAGGAGTTTCTTATTCAATCTCTTATTGAAATTGGTGAGTTGGGACTCCAATTCCTCCCGTGCCATATTTAATTAATCTGTTACAGCCGCATATTCCTCAATGCCGCAATGATTTGCATAGAGAATTGCTGGTGTGCGTCTTTCCACGCCCCAACAAACGTGGGATCATCATAATACTGCATTATCTCTTTAAACAGGCGTAGGCCCCTCGGGACCCATCCGCAATCCTTATAGGACCTCAGAGATTTGATCGTCCACAATAGTCTTACTTCTTTATCTGCCAACTGGAAGATTTTAGATTTCAGGGCTTTGGTACTGATAGCATGTATGTAATCTCTTTCATCGCAAACTGCAAAAAAGGTGTCTGTCCCTTCTCTCCCCTGCGTTAAGCTGGATGCCGCTTCTTGTGTAGCCATGGGTGTCAGGACCAGAGAATCTTCAGGGTGCTCAACCATTGTGGAAGTCATGAAGCAAGTATTCATATAAGAGCAGAATAAGGTGGCACTGCTGCTACATCGGGTGACAAATCCGACAATCCCCTCAGGCCAATACGGACAATACAGCGCTTAATCTTCGTATGTGGTGCTCAGCAAACAGTGTAAGAGCGAAATCGTCACGTTTAGAAAGTGTCCAACTCTTAAAGATAAGTTAGTCAACAGTGTACTGTATAAACCCCTGGCGGGGACTTGGCTTACATGTAAAAAAACAAGAGGAAACTATAAGTGCGGGCACTGCTCTTTTTGTACATTAAATGTGTGCAGCAAGTGGCTACAAATAGGAGGAGTTAAACATATAGTGCGGGATTTCATAACTTGTCGTACACTCTATGTCGTTTACGTCATTTTTTGTCCGTGCAAGACAGGGCCGGTGCTACCATAAGGCATGCCAAGCGGCTGCCTTTGGGCGCACCCTGGGGGAGGGCGGAAAAATGTGACATGGAGGGGGAGAAATGTGACATGGAGGGCTGATGTGACATAGGGGGGGGGGGGTGATTTGACATGGAGGGGGAGAAATGTGACATGGGGGGCTGATGACTGACATGGGGACATGATGGCTTGCATTGGGGGCTGATGGCTGACATGGGGGGCTAATGGCTGACATGGCGGCATGATGGCTGACATGGGGGGCTGATGGATGGGGGCTGATGTTTGACATGGGGGTCTGATCTGAGGTCTGATTAACATTGGGGGTCTGATTGGGGCTGTGAGCTGAGATCTGATTAACATTGGGGGTCTGATTGCTGGTCTGAGCTGATGTGTAGTGGAAAATATTTATTTCTTATTATCCTCCTCTAAAACCTAGGTGTGTCTTAGAGGGCGAAAAATACGGTCCTCAAACCAGCAATTGTCTGAAGCAGAGATAAGATACCAGGACCACACAGAGGAGAAGCCAGCTGCTGCAGACGGGACCAGGGCCAGGTGAGCTGTAAGGTGGGGGGCGCCAAAATGTAGCTTTGCTTGTGTTGGCAAAAATCCTTGCACCGGCCCTGGTGCAAGAGATTCTATATTGGCAAAACAATCCGCCCACTTTTTGAGAGAATACGAGAACATGTCAATTCCATTTTTTTGGGCAAGGGATTCCCCCACTTTATTGAACACATTGGAGCCGCGCATGGTAGTCGTCCGCGTTGTCTTTCCTTTGCAGGAGTGGAACAGGTTCGACCCATCCCCAGGGGAGGGGATCAACACTGGCTGCTCCTGCAGACGGAAGCAAGGTGGATTTTACGTACTGGAGCGACCGGAGCAGTGGGGCTGAATGATTGAAATTACATGTCCGTATTCCTCTAAGATATGAATTAGGAAACCATGAAACCCATTTGTGTTGAGTTTTGTTATGGTGATATAGTGGACCCCTTAAGAAATGGAACCTCTCCTGCATAGCATAGCGGTGTCTCTCTATGCTGTATGAATCAGTAATACTATTGTACAGCGTTTCGCATTATACGAGTATGCCAGTATAATTATGAGTGTATAACTAATTATTGATATAGATTTGTATGTAATAGTCTTTCTCATATATATGATTTTAACGTCACTAACTTTAGGCGCCCAGCTGTTGCTTATGGCCACGGCTACGGGGCGTTGCTTCTATAAAGCGCTAGATTGCGCGATGACGTCCATAGCGGCCAGAAGAAGCGCAATAGTACGCGCGAAACGGCCGTAGCCGCCGATCATCTGCAACAAGCTGTCCGCCCCTGCACCCCGCTTATTAGTGTCCTGGAAGAAGGAAGAATAAAGATTTACATGGTTTCAACTTCAGTGAGTGCCGCATGATACTTTGTTATCTTTTCTTCATGTTACATTGTTGGGATATCTATTTAGGATAAAGAACACTGGCA
The DNA here is from genome assembly GCF_014858855.1 of Bufo gargarizans. Classification (NCBI taxonomy): domain Eukaryota; kingdom Metazoa; phylum Chordata; class Amphibia; order Anura; family Bufonidae; genus Bufo; species Bufo gargarizans. The sequence continues at coordinate 157,254,476 of NC_058088.1, forward strand.
CAGTTTTATTTGACATGTTGGAGAGTGCTGCCTGTTTTTCCATTTCAAGATAGATAGATACATAAGATAGATAAGAGATAGATAAAAATGCAAAAAGGGTTTCAGGTATGGAGGGACAAAAACATCATGAGACTTAGTGATTTATTGTTAGATAACACTGTCCAATGGTCATCATGGGATCAGTTTAAAAGAAAAAAAGAAAATATGACATGCCGGACGCACAGTATCTTCCTTACCAGCAGATCAGTGGCGTAGGGATCGCCATAGCAACCATAGCAGTGGCTATGGGGCCCTACGCCACTGGGGGCCCGCCCGTCCGGACCGCATCATTTATTTTTTTTTATAATCACAGCACTTACAGGCAGCCAGGGCCGACCGCCCGCCCAGTGTAGTGGGCGAGGCGCGGGCGGTCCAACATGAGGTAGGCCGGCGGATGCGGTGGAGGGGGCCGGAACGGGGGCGTAGTGGAGGCGGAGCCAGGCTGGCACCAGCGCCGCCCGCAGTGCAGGAAAAGAATGAATTTCCCCGCCCCCTCCACCGCCTGAGTGCGCCTCCTGAGTCCTCCCACCCAGTCCCTCTAGTTAGTAGGAGGCGGACTCAGGCAGTGGAGGGGGCGGGGCCGGGGCAGGCCCAGGCTGGGGGGGGGGGGGAATGTGATTGTTACCTGTCCTGCTGTGTGGAGGAGGGACTGGGAGTGGGACGAGGAAGACTGGTCCCGGACTCCCGCCTAAAACCTACTACTGCTGTCACTCACTGGATGGCACAGAGGGGTGATGGCACCTACTTCTCCAGGCTGCCTGTGAGGACCAGACATCAGCTGTCTACAGGAAAGGTAAGTGTCTGTCTGTAGAAATAGTGTCTGTCTGTCTGTAGAAATAGGTGTATAACTACTTGAAAGTTCATGTGTATGTAATGTGTGTGTGTGTATATATATATATATATATATATATATACACAGTATATATGTCCATATATGTGGTGAGTGCGTATGTGAGTCTGTCCATGTATGTAGTGAGTGCCTGTATGAGTGCGTCCATGTATGTAGTGAGTGCCTGTATTAGAGCGTCCATGTATGTGGTGAGTGTATGAGTGCCTCCATGTATATGGTGAGTGCCTGTATGAGTGAGTGCCTGTATGAGTGCATCCATGTATGTAGTGAGTGCCTGTATGAGTGCGTCCATGTATGTAGTGAGTGCCTGTATTAGAGCGTCCATGTATGTGGTGAGTGTATGAGTGCCTCCATGTATATGGTGAGTGCCTGTATACGTGCGTCCATGTATGTGGTGAGTGCCTGTATGAGTGCGTCCATGTATGTAGTGAGTGCGTCCATGTATGTAGTGAGTGCGTCCATGTATGTAGTGAGTGCCTGTATTAGAGCGTCCATGTATGTGGTGAGTGTATGAGTGCCTCCATGTATATGGTGAGTGCCTGTATACGTGCGTCCATGTATGTGGTGAGTGCCTGTATGAGTGCGTCCATGTATGTAGTGAGTGCGTCCATGTATGTAGTGAGTGCATCCATGTATGTAGTGAGTGCATCCATGTATGTAGTGAGTGCCTGTATTAGAGCGTCCATGTATGTGGTGAGTGTATGAGTGCCTCCATGTATATGGTGAGTGCCTGTATACGTGCGTCCATGTATGTGGTGAGTGCCTGTATGAGTGCGTCCATGTATGTAGTGAGTGCGTCCATGTATGTAGTGAGTGCGTCCATGTATGTAGTGAGTGCCTGTATTAGAGCGTCCATGTATGTGGTGAGTGTATGAGTGCCTCCATGTATATGGTGAGTGCCTGTATACGTGCGTCCATGTATGTGGTGAATGCGTGTATGAGTGCGTCCATGTATATGGTGAGTGCCTGTATACGTGCGTCCATGTATGTGGTGAGTGCCTGTATGAGTGCGTCCATGTATGTGGTGAATGCGTGTATGAGTGCGTCCATGTATGTGGTGAATGCGTGTATGAGTGCGTCCATGTATGTGGTGAATGCGTGTATGAGTGCGTCCATGTATGTGGCGAGTGTGTGTATGAGTGCGTCCATGTATGTGGTGAGTACGTGTATGAGTGCGTCCATGTATGTGGTGAGTACGTGTATGAGTGCGTCCATGTATGTGGCGAGTGTGTGTATGAGTGCGTCCATTAAGTTTGGGAGGGGCCCAGTACAAAAATTTGCTATGGGGCCCAGTCAGTTCTAGCTACGCCCTTGCAGCAGATCAAAAGTTATTGTAAAGCTCAGGCGAGTTCTTTGGGAGAGTTGGAGATTCTGGCCTGGTTTGCAGCTTTGTTGGGCAGAGGTGGTTCCCACATGTCTCTGTCGGAACTGCACAGTAGGCTTCACAACATCCAAACGATAGGTCTGGTGAAAGGGGCATATAAGCCTTGGGAAAGGGAACTGCAGGACCAGAACATTACTAAAAAAATGAGAGTGGGTCTTGACTTGGTAAGGCGGGCCACATATAATGAACAGTGGAGAGAATCACAGCTAAGACTCATGCATAGGCAACATATGCCTTCAAACTGTCGTATCGCGACGCCCCTGCTCATTATCTGCGGAAATGCCCCAAGTGCAATCTCCCGAGTGCCGGACTGCTACACGCCATGTGGGAATGCCCGAAAGTGAGACCCTTGTGGCAGAAATCTGTAGACACAATAAAGGAGTTCTGGGGGGAAACGGTGGGATTGTCACCTCAACAGTGTATTTTCCACTATATACCCTTGAACCAGAATGAGGAAATGGGTACAGTTGTCACCAAAGGAGGGGTACATCTTATGTTGATGTCTGTGAAGAAAGCCCTTTTGAGGCATTGGTTGGAAGGAGGAGTGCCGTCTTGGGAGGAGGTATTGGGCACGATGAAGGCTGTCCTTTATTTGGAGAGACTCGAGGTGGAGCAGGACAAGGAACGTATGGTTGAAAAGTTTATAAAAAAATGGAGGTGCTTCATTGAGAAGCTGTTGTCACGGGGGGAGATTAAGGAGCTTATGCACCCGTTCAAATTGACTAAATGGTACTTGGAAGCGCGACTAGCTAATAGGTTGGGAAAACTAGAGGCTTAATCTGGAGAGTGTGAGATAGGATAGGCATCCTCATGTCAGTCAATCGAATCAGTGTTTTGGGGTTGGGGGGCTGTGGGGGGGTTCTGGGACGGTGGGTGGGGGGGTGGCGGGCTGGGGATGGGAGGGGAGAAAAGTCAAAAATGATGTGGAATTATGATTTTGTGAGATATTTGCTTGTGCAATGTAGCCTACTAAGCTTGTCATCAACTTCTGTATGGTATATGTATTGCATGTATTCTTCCACTTCAATAAAAATAAGTTTAAAAAAAAAAAAAAAAAAAAAAAAAAAAAAAAAAAAAAAAAAAAAAAAAAAAAAAAAAAAAAAAAAAAAAAGGAAGCACACTAAAGAAAAGTTAAAGCAAAAATGTACATTTTACTTTTTGATTGTGCTTTTTTGGGCATTGGTCTAGTCCTATTGCACCTCTCTCTTTTTCTTTTCTTTTGTTCATTTGGATCTAGTGCTACCATTTTGCATATGTAGATAGATAGACAGATAGATAATTGATAGATAGATAATACATAGATAGATATTAGATAGATATATAGATAGATAGATTTTAGATAGATAAATATTAAACAGATAGATAGATAGATAGATAGATAGATAGATAGATAGACAGATAGATAATTGATAAATAGATAATACATAGATAGATAGATTTTAGATAGATAACTACAAACCGGATTCCAAAAAAGTTTGAACACTATACAAATCATGAATAAAAACTGAATGCAATGATGTGGAGGTGCCAACTTCTAATATTTTATTCAGAATAGAACATAAATCACGGAACAAAAGTTTAAACTGAGAAAATGTACCATTTTAAGGGAAAAATATGTTGAATCAGAATTTCATGGTGTCAACAAATCCCCAAAAAGTTGGGACAAGGCCATTTTCACCACTGTGTGGCATCTCCCCTTCTTCTTACAACACTCAACAGACGTCTGGGGACCGAGGAGACCAGTTTCTCAAGTTTAGAAATAGGAATGCTCTCCCATTCTTGTCTAATACAGGCCTCTAACTGTTCAATCGTCTTGGGCCTTCTTTGTTGCACCTTCCTCTTTCTGATGCGCCAAATGTTCTCTATAGATGAAAGATCTGGACTGCAGACTGGCCATTCCAGAACCCGGATCCTTCTCCTACGCAGCCATGATGTTGTGATTGATGCAGAATGTGGTCTGGCATTATCTTGTTGAAAAATGCAGGGTCTTCCCTGAAAGAGATGACGTCTGGATGGGAGCATATGTTGTTCTAGAACCTGAATATATTTTTCTGCATTGATGGTGCCTTTCCAGACATGAAAGCTGCCCATGCCACGCGCACTCATGCAACCCCATACCATCAGAGATGCAGGCTTCTGAACTGAGCGTTGATAACAACTTGGGTTGTCCTTGTCCTCTTTGGTCCGGATGACATGGCGTCCCAGATTTCCAAAAAGAACTTTGAATCGTGACTCGTCTGACCACAGAACAGTCTTCCATTTTGCCACACTCCATTTTAAATGATCCCTGGCCCAGTGAAAACGCCTGAGCTTGTGGATCTTGCTTAGAAATGGCTTCTTCTTTGCACTGTAGAGTTTCAGCTGGCAACGGCGGATGGCACGGTGGATTGTGTTCACTGACAATGGTTTCTGGAAGTATTCCTGAGCCCATTCTGTGATTTCCTTTACAGTAGCACTCCTGTTTATGGTGCAGTGTCGTTTAAGGGCCCGGAGATCACGGGCATCCAGTATGGTTTTACGGCCTTGACCCTTACGCACAGAGACTGTTCCAGATTCTCTGAATCTTCGGATGATGTTATGCACAGTTGATGATAGATGCAAAGTTTTTGCAATTTTGATCCTCTACCCATCTTGGCTTCTGAGAGACACTGCCACTCTGAGAAGCTCTTTTTATACCCAATCATGTTGCCAATTGACCTAATTAGTGTTAATTGGTCTTCCAGCTCTTCGTTATGCTCAAATTTACTTTTTCCAGCCTCTTATTGATACTTGTCCCAACTTTTTGGGGATTTGTTGACACCGTGAAAATTTGAATTAACGTATTTTTCCTTTAAAATGATACATTTACTCTAATTAAACGTTTGATCTGTCATCTATGTTCTATTAGAAATAAAATATTGACATTTGCCATCTCCACATCATTGCATTCAGTTTTTATTCACAATTTGTTTAGTGTCCCAACTTTTTGGGAATCCGGTTTGTATTAGATAGATAGAAAGATAGTAGATAGATAGATAATTTCCAGAGGACAAATAATGAGGCAGCACTACAAGGTAGGTAAAACGGTGACCGACCTGTTTATTACCCCTCTTGCTTCTCTGCCTATAGTCCCTGAGGGATTGCACTCGACCTTCAACATTGCTGTGCTGCTGTTGCTTTTTGTTTTTGTAGATAGATAAATAGATAGATAGATATTAATATCACCATACTGTATGATAATAAATAGCCCCTCTTCTCAAGAAGATAGAAGAACACACTTAACTCATCCATCGCTTCCATATCTGTTCTATTCCATTTCTATGCATGATTTCTGCTGCACATACTATCAATTAAAGATACATTTTTTATTGCCAGAAAAAGTAATTTTTTATGTTAGATTTGTAACTTCAGGAATAAGACAGGAACTCCCGCTTCCTCTGCAGTCCACAGCATTCTTGATATTACTCGTAATAAAGTGACTGCAGTATATCCCCAAAGGAGCTGAGCCACAAGATCCCGTCTCACATTGTGTGGGTGTCTGTTGCTGCCTTCTTTTGAACATTTGCAGCATGCTTCCCATCTTGGACTCACACACTGAGGTCAGCCCTGTGGTCAGAGAAACATTCCTGAACCATGAGCATGCTTACTCTTAACAATTGCTGATTGTAATGAGATATGAGCCTTGGGATTGCGGGACACATCTCTTTTATTTTTTTACTTTGCAACTTCTGGATTTTATACTGAAGTGGCTGATCCCACAATATACTGTAGATTGCTGACGACTAGCCGTTTTTTCTTCCTTGTAACTCAAGATTCCTAACTGCACTTCCGTAGTTTTGTTATCAGTGTAAGAGACAAACTCAAATGTCTCCCGTAAATGTTATAGAACTGTCCAGTAATGAAAAAGAAATGAGAAAATATAAAAAATAGGCATAAATTGTGCTATAAATGACAGAATATTTCAGTCAGCCATGTTCTATTGTTATGATCAGTTTTATATTCTCCTAATAGTTTCTTTTGGGCAGTTTGTATGCAACTGTCCCACAGCTTATCCAATACTGATCACTGGTGTGGGCCAAGCTCATTTGTGAAGAAGTTGCTGATTAGATAGCCTTTCTTTAAGTATTCTTGGGTCCTGCTGTAAACTTGATATTGTAAGTTCTGTGCGTTTGTATTTCTTATATCCTGGTATATTACCTCTAGCATCTAAAGCCTTATTTAATGCTCTTTTGTTTTTTCCATTTATCTTAATCCTTAGATCTAGATTATGAGTCTTATAGATTTTTGGTGTCCTAGCTGTTTAAATCATTCCTGCCTTGATTCCAGTTTGTGTCAGAGTAGTTCAATTTTCAGGTAGAACGTAAACAATTAAATCGTCCAATAACAAAGACACAGAGAATGCCTTCTGCATCTAAGGAGATCTGAAAGACTACTCCCAAATAGCTTTATTAATATACCTTTGAATAATGGGAGTAACTGGGAGTTTCAAGGTGGTTACAATACTCAAAAGCAGACGTGGCAGATTACATAATTACACATGATAACATATTGGCAAAATCAATGGGTCGGCATTTTTTGCGGACCCATTGAAATGAATGAGTCCGCATCCTATCCGCAAAAAAAATGGAACGGACACGGAAACAAAATATGTTTGTGTGACTCTAGCCTAAGGGGAGGGGCTACAAGTGGAACTCAAGATGCTGGCTCTGCCTGATGGAGTACACGCTCTGTCTAAGGGGGTGGAGATATGAGAGGAGAAAATGACATGGCAGGCAGTTCTTCCCGATCTGTTACTGCTGTTACTGTATCTAGTACTGCTCCGGGCCCCTTCTGAGCTGGGGCCCTAAAGCAGCTGCTTCCCCCGCTTCCCTGGTAGCTAAATCGAGCTGGAACAGACAGAATAGATAAAGTACAATATATACAATATATTACTATGTTTGCCCAAGTGTAATATAATTTGCTAAATATGGACAATATTTGATGATATTATAGATGATCTGCCTAAAAGGGTGACCATTATTGTTCAGGTAAAGTGATAAATATATGCTAAAATTGCTGTCCCACAAAAATTATTCTAATGTTTTCAAATCAGAACCTGGATCTGAATACTTTTGTAATTGCGTGTAATAAAAAATGTTGTATAGCCACTGAGCTATTCAATAAAATGTTTCTGTATGATGTAGAGATAAGCGAATTTCTTAAAAGTTTGATTCGGTTGATTTGCCGAATTTCACCCAAAAATGTGCTTTGAGATGAATTACTTCGTCACGAAGCACATTTTTTTAAAGTAACAGGTGCAATGACAGGGAGCTGCAATAGCTCTGCCCCGCCATTGTACCCTCAGATGACGCGTTCAAACATGATCACGGCATCTGAGTGTAAAATTAACAATAAAATTTTTTTTTATCACACTTACTGCCTCCATTTGCTCACGACGGACCGGCCAGCGTGATGTAATCTAGCAGAGCAGTGAATAGACTGGTTCTAGGTTTGATAAAAATAGATTATCATGTACTATATGATATCTCATACAATTTTTTTTTATCAAACATGGGATAACCCCTTTAAATTCAGTTTTTACTAGTATACAATAGGGCATTTTACTCCTTCTTTGAATACAGTAATTGTATACTAGAAAAATAATTCCCAAAGTCGCATTTTGACCACTGAAAGTGTTTACAGGAGAAATCCAAAACTAGAAAAGGAATGAAGTTAGGAAACATAGGTTGAAGGTGCCAGTAGTTATTTGGCAGGGTAACATGGCAATGTCCAATCCCCACAAGCTTCTCTAGCTGAGATACATTATAATAAATTATTGGTGTGTCCCTTTCTCTTGGTTTGGCCATTTTGGAAATGTGAGGTGAGCAGCTTTGATTAACCCCTTAATGACTAATGACATAAATCAGGTTAGTTACCACATCATGATGTACACAGTGCTTCATGAGATCATAGTGTCACTGTACTTGTGGTGACACAGACATCTAAATGGGTGTCATGGACAGCTGAGCTATCTAGGCACCCAGTAGGGGACCAATCAGTGTGGTCCCTGCCTTTGGATGACTTTGATTGGTCAGTCAGATTTGACTGACCAATCGCAGCATTGAGCGGCAGGCTCAAATCCTACTGTGCAGCTCCGATCTCCTCAACCCCTAAATGAGTGAGGAGGAGATCGGGGCTGCGCTGTTTTGGAGTCTCTGCAGCCACGATCCCCCCAATTCTGGCGTCCATGTAGCCCAGATCATCACCACCCCTGCTCGCTCATATTCAGAATGGCCAAGTGGTAGCAGCAGACTGCCAGCTGTAATATACAGCTGACACTCTGCTGCTATGGCCGACATCAGTGCTGGCACCAATGCCATCCGTTTAACCCCATCCATGCTGCGGTTCATTGGGACTGTTGTATGGCAGGGGTTAAACAGGGAGGAAGCACCCTCCCTTTCAATTGGGCTGCTGCCCTGCTGCTGCAGCATCCCAATGGTTTGAAGTGTTAACAAATAATGTTGCTTTCAAAAAATGGAGACACAAAAACATGATTTTTTTTCAAAAATGCTTTTATTGTGTAAAACCAAAATAAAATAATAAAAATAGACATATTAGATATCTCTGCATCCGTAATGATTACCATCTACTAGAGTTGAGCGAACACCTGGATGTTCGGGTTCGAGAAGTTCGGCCGAACTTCCCGAAAATGTTCGGGTTCGGGATCCGAACCAGATCCGAACTTCGTCCCGAACCCCATTGAAGTCAATGGGGACCCGAACTTTTCGGCACTAAAAAGGCTGTAAAACAGCCCAGGAAAGGGCTAGAGGGCTGCAAAAGGCAGCAACATGTAGGTAAATCCCCTGCAAACAAATGTGGATAGGGAAATGAATTAAAATAAAAATTTAATAAATAAAAATTAACCAAAATCAATTGGAGAGAGGTCCCATAGCAGAGAATCTGGCTTCCCGTCACCCACCACTGGAACAGTCCATTCTCAGATATTTAGGCCCCGGAACCCAGGCAGAGGAGAGAGGTCCCGTAACAGAGAATCTGGCTTCATGTCAGCAGAGAATTAGTCTGCATGTCATAGCAGAGAATCAGGCTTCACGTCACCCAACATTGGAACAGTCCATTGGCATATATTTAGGCCCAGCACCCAGGCAGAGGAGAGAGGTCCCGTAACAGACAATCTGGCTTCATGTCAGCAGAGAATCAGTCTTCATGTCATAGCAGAGAATCAGGCTTCACGTCACCCACCACTGTAAGAGTCCATTTTCATAAATTTAGGCCCAGCACCCAGGCAGAGGAGAGAGGTCCCGTAACAGAGGATCTGGCTTCATGTCAGCAGAGAATTAGTCTGCATGTCATAGCAGAGAATGAGGCTTCACGTCAGCCACCACTGCAAAAGTCCATTGGCATATATTTAGGCCCAGCACACAGGCAGAGGAGAGAGGTCCCGTAACAGACAATCTGGCTTCATGTCAGTAGAGAATCAGTCTGCATGTCATAGCAGAGAATTGCATGATTTTCCTATTGTATGACGTAAAGTCATGATTTTATTAAAGACACGGAGGCGAGTATTGCGTAATACTTTCTTTACTTCACTCCCAGCAGCAAAGAGTTAATATAAGAAATTAAGGACAAACCCTCAACTAACCCCTCCCCTAAACAGTCCATAAATAGGTCTTCCTCCCACATATCTTCCTCTTTCTTTGACGCGACTAGCCGACCACACACGAACCGAACACTCTTCCAAGCGAACTCCGGCTGGGATCCGCAAACTTAGAAACTGAACCTCAGAACTGAACCGAAACAGCGGCCAAGCAGAACGATGAACTTCTCGGGATCATGAAAGGCTGAAGATCCAGAATCAACCTGAGAAAACAATAGAAAATAGAGACGGTAATACGTGGAACCTGAAGTCGGAACCAATCATGTGGCGAGAGGAATCAAATATAACACAAAGGAATAAAACACCAAATACCAAAACACTCTACATCGAAGAAAAAATATATATATAAATACACAGTAATAAATAACATAAATACGTTAAACAAATAATATCACGAGATGAAACTCCGAACCTAACCTAAATAAGGGTGGGAGAAAAAACGGGTGGGCAATACTCGCCTCCGTGTCTTTAATAAAATCATGACTTTACGTCATACAATAGGAAAATCATGCAATTTTATAACAAGACACGGAGGCTTCGTATTGCAAGTTTAAAGTGAAGACATTACAGAAGAAAAGGCATGAGGCGGTGGTCGGAAGTAGAACTCCCTAAACGTTGAGGCCCTAGACCAATCCGCCAACCGAAGGACATCCTCCAAGCGAGCCCCGGCAACCGTCATGGAGGTAGCCGAAGCTCCCCTCACCGAATGAGCCGTGAAAATCGATGTATCCACGCCGGCCAGCGACAAAATCCACTTGACCCACCGAGAAAGGGTGACAGCAGCAACCGGCCGAAAAGGCCTGCGGAAAGACACAAAGAGTTGAGGGGAAAGCGGATCACGTAAGGAAGACGTGCGGCTTAAATACTCCTGCAAACATTGCACCGGACAAAGGGAACTGTTATCCGGAAAGGCCGGATAGGAAACCGACCGGATATTAGTTTTGGTGCGGCGAGAAATGTTAAAGGACACCCCGTCAGGAGTAAAAGACAAGGCATCGAAATCCAAGGCACGCACGTCCGAGACCCTTTTGCAGGAAATCAAGCAAAAAAGGGTGACCAGCTTGGCCGAAAGTTGACGAAGGGATAAATCCGAGTTAAGAGGCCAGGCCGAGAAAAAACGAAGGACCAGCATAACATCCCAGGACGAGGTGAAACGTGGCCTAGGCGGACGAGAAAGGCGAGAGCCCTTAAGAAGACGACAGACCAAAGGGTGTTGACCTGCCGGACAGCCCGAAAAACCCCGGTGGCGAGAAGATATGGCGGAACGGAAGAGGTTAATGGACCTATAGGCCTTACCTTCCTCAAAAAGGGACGACAGGAACTCGAGCATGTCCGTCACAGGTGCCGAAAAGGGATCCAGACTCCGGCCCATGCACCAACTAGACCAGCGCCTCCAGGCCGACTGATAAGCCCGTCGGGTGCCGGGGGCCCATGCGCTCTCCAAAAGGAAATGAGTCGTTCTCGATAAGCCAGAGACACTCCACTGATCCCCGATATCCTGCACGCGAGGAGAGAGAGAGAACCGTCCAACACCAGCGGGTGACGCTGGTCCAGGGGACCGCGAAGGAGATCCAGAAACGATGGCAGTAACCGTGGGTCCTCCACTAGGAGTTCCAAGAGTTGAGGAAACCATGACTGGGCCTGCCAAAAGGGAACTACCAGGATCACTTCCGTCCGTTGACGCCGAACCTGAGACAGTACTCTCGGGATGAGAGCAAATGGAGGGAAAGCGTAAGCTCGATGACCCGACCAATCCTGTAGGAGGGCGTCCACAGCTTCCGAAAGGGGGTCCGGTCTCCAACTGTAAAAACGCGGAAGCTGCGCGTTCCATCGAGAGGCAAAGAGATCCACCGACAGGGGCCCCCAAATCGACAAGATAGAGGAGAACACCGTCGGATCTAACCTCCAGTCGCTGAAATCTGACGAGTGGCGAGAGCTCCAATCCGCGAAGGTATTGTGGAGCCCTGGAATATGCTCCGCGACCACCGTGAAGCCCTTGTCGAGGCAAAAGGTCCAAAACTCCTTCGCCAGATGGGTCAGTATCGAAGAATGGGTGCCTCCCATGGCATTCACATAACGCACAGCAGACACGTTGTCCATCCTGAGTCTGACGCACGCTGATATCCTGTCGCTGGTGAAGCTGCGTATGGCGAAGGACCCTGCTAAAAGTTCCAGAGCGTTGATATGGAGATGAGTCTCGCTGCCTGACCATGGACCTCCGGTGGAGACCCCATTGCAGTATGCACCCCAGCCGAGAAGGCTGGCATCCGACTCCACAATCAGATCGGGTTGGGGCCCCACGAGAGCTTTGCCGTTCCATGCGTCGAGGTTGGAAATCCACCACGCCAGTTCGTCCCTCGTCTCGCGATCCAGAGACACTAGATCCGCATATGAAGCCCCCGTCTGTAAGTGGGCAATCTTCAGCCGCTGCAATGCTCTGTAATGAAGAGGAGCCGGGAAAATCGCCTGGATGGAGGAGGAGAGGAGACCGATGATGCGAGCCAAGTGCCGAAGAGATAGCTGAGGGAGCCTCAGAGCGTGACAAAGCTCTTTCCGTATGGATTTGACCTTGGCCCGTGGTAGGAAGAGGGATAGCTCGGTGGAGTCCACCACGAAACCCAGAAACTCTACTGACCTGGAGGGCTGTAGACAGGACTTCTCGGTGTTGATGACAAAACCAAGACCCGTAATGAGGGACATTGCCGAGTGTAGGTGCGACAGGAGTTCGGATGGGGACTGAGCCATGAAGAGGATGTCGTCTAAGTAAATCACAAGACGAACACCCTGACTGCGGAGCCAAGCTACCACTGGTCTCATCAACTTGGTAAAACACCAAGGGGCTGATGAGAGGCCAAACGGTAGGCACGTGAACTGCCAGAGGAGGCCCCGCCAGCGGAATTGCAGAAGAAGTCTGGACTGGGGGGAAACCGGCACCGTCAGGTATGCATCCTTCAGGTCCAATTTCGCTAACCAGTCCCCTGGAAGAAGAAGGTCCCTGAGAAGATGAATCCCTTCCATTTTGAAATGGCGGTAACATACAAATCTGTTCAGGTTCCGTAAATTTATTACTGGGCGAAATTGGCCTCCTTTCTTTTCTACTAAAAAGATGGAGCTGATTACCCCGACCGAATGGGGAGGAGCTCTCTCTATCGCCCCTTTGACCAAAAGGGAATGGAGTTCCAGGTCCAATAGAGACCGGGCCGAGTCCGCCAAGACCAGTGGATGAGGCTCTGGGAGCGATAACTGCGCAACCACCAGCTCTATCTGGAAGCCCTGAACCGTGGCCAGCACCCACGGATCGGATGTGACACGGTTCCAGGCGGGCAAAAAATGTCGGAGTCTGCCCCCGATACAATGGCTGGAAGAAAACCCCAGAGTTTGAGGACTTACCGAGCGGACGTCTGGAACCAACAGCGCCTCTGAATCCTCTTGGACGGTAGGATTGGCCTCTAGAAGGGAAGAAGGAGGAGGATTGCTGCCTCTGGTCCTGCAAGGACGAACGCTGATGGTAGGGGCCTCGAGCGCTTCCGCGCGACTGGAAATGGACACGGCCGGACAGACGGCCCCTGAAGCTGCCGGCCCTGCCAGAGACACGCCCCTGGAAAACCCTGCGCATGGAGCTCTGCGCTTTGTCCAGAGCGGTAAACGCTCCCACAAACTTCCCTAAATCTTTAATAAAATTATCTCCAAAAAGGAGTCCCTGAGCCTCCTTGCCCGACTCAGTCAGAGCCATATTGGATAATTTGGGCTCGATCTTCATAAGAAGAGCCTTTCTTCGTTCTATGGAGAGGGAGGAATTGACATTCCCTATTAAACAAATGGCACGTTGTGCCCAGCCACTTAGTTCTTCTGGGTCAATGGCCGAACCCTCAGATCTGGCCGTCTCAGCCATCTCAAACATTTTCGTCAGGGGTCCTAGGCTGTCTAGGAGCTTGTCCTGACAGGCCCGGAGGGCCGAGTCAAGGCCTTTGCGGGGGTTAAAGCCCGACTTAGAAAGGAACTGGATCATCTTGGGATCCACATTAGGTGTCTCGCACACTTTATTCGGTATTAGGGGCCGGGGGCATTCTGCCTTCAACTTATTCCGAGTCTCTTTTGAGAGTGGCTTCCTAATTCTATTTTCCAAATAGTGGGCCACATGAGGAATGGGCAACCATTCTGCCGACCTGGGGTGGTGTAGGCTGTCGGGATCAAACAGGGGTTCACCCTGTGGGTCAACAAGGGAGTCAGGACCCGAGGTACCAGCTTCCGGACCTGGGCCAGAAGGAGGGGGAGGGGGGGAGAAACCCGTAAAATCATCAGCCACTTGGACCCCTTCCAGGTCCGTATCAGAGGCGTAAAGATCCTCACTCAAATCCTCCTCATTCGACTCAATTTCAGAGTCAGAACTAGGCTCGGGGCGAGACCGAGCGGATTTCCAGTGACGCGCTTTTTCCGCCTGGCGCGGGCAGGCTCGTTTACGTGACCTCGGCACGTCGTCTCTTGATGGAACTAAGCCATCTGCATCAACAGTTCTGGAGGTACTAGGAACCGTGGCAACCGCGGGAGCGGTGACTGGGTTCTGCGCTCTAAGCGCTTGAGACACTGATTGCGAAATGATACTGGACATATTACCCATGGCGCTGGCAATAGCTGACGAAATGGAGTGATGTAAATCCAGAACCTGAGACTCAGCTTGTCTGGGGTTCGAATCAGTAGGTGGGCTGGGGGTGGGATCCACCAGGGGCAAGGGGACGTCACTGGGCAAAGACATGATAGGAGTTAGTCACTCCTGTGGGACACTAGACAGACAAGAGGAGAGAGAGAACAGCAGAGGTAGGAGCAGGCAGCCTCAGGCGACGAGCGGCGCACAAGGAGCGAAAACCGGAACAGGAAGAGGGAGAGGAAAACGACTCTTTATCAATAAAGGTGCACAAAGATGGCGGCCGCAACCGCCTTCACTGCCAGCAATAGAATGTGCCGACGGGTGAAGCAAGATGGCGGCCGAGAATCTCGGCCAGGGCGCGACCCGCCCCTCCAGTGAGTGCCGCCGAAATCCCGCGATATCGCGAGATTTCGGACGGCAAGGAGCGCGAACGCTGAAGAGACCAGGAGCAATGGCGCCGGACCCAGACAAGGTACGGCGATAACACAAGGCGAAAAAAGGGGGGGGGGGGAGTGAAAGAGGAGCGAAAATAGCGCTCAACTAGCGGATGAAAAACTGGACTGGAGCAAGGGGAAATAATAAAAGGACAATGCTAAATAATAAAAGGACAATGCTAAAACAATAAGGGCAGAAACATATGGTGAACAATGAGAACTAAGGCAAGATCACACAGCTAAACGATTAAAGGTTGTAGGAATAAAAATCCCTAGCAATAAACGATATAATAAAGCACAATAAAAGGGTACTCATCTGCTGGGGAGCAGCAAAGAAAGAGGAAGATATGTGGGAGGAAGACCTATTTATGGACTGTTTAGGGGAGGGGTTAGTTGAGGGTTTGTCCTTAATTTCTTATATTAACTCTTTGCTGCTGGGAGTGAAGTAAAGAAAGTATTACGCAATACGAAGCCTCCGTGTCTTGTTATAAAATCAGGCTTCACGTCACCCACCACTGCAACAGTCCATTATCATAAATTTAGGCCCAGCACCCAGGCAGAGGAGAGAGGTCCCGTAACAGACAATCTGGCTTCATGTCAGCAGAGAATTAGTCTGCATGTCATAGCAGAGAATGAGGCTTCACGTCACCCACCACTGTAAGAGTCCATTTTCATAAGTTTAGGCCCAGCACCCAGGCAGAGGAGAGAGGTCCCGTAACAGAGGATCTGGCTTCATGTCAGCAGAGAATTAGTCTGCATGTCATAGCAGAGAATCAGGCTTCACGTCAGCCACCACTGCAACAGTCCATTGGCATATATTTAGGCCCAGCACACAGGCAGAGGAGAGAGGTTCCGTAACAGACAATCTGGCTTCATGTCTGTAGAGAATCAGTCTGCATGTCATAGCAGAGAATCAGGCTTCACGTCACCCACCACTGTAAGAGTCCATTTTCATAAGTTTAGGCCCAGCACCCAGTCAGAGGAGAGAGGTCCCGTAACAGAGGATCTGACTTCATGTCAGCAGAGAATTAGTCTGCATGTCATAGCAGAGAATGAGGCTTCACGTCACCCACCACTGTAAGAGTCCATTTTCATAAGTTTAGGCCCAGCCCTCAGGCAGAGGAGAGAGGTCCCGTAACAGAGGATCTGACTTCATGTCAGCAGAGAATTAGTCTGCATGTCATAGCAGAGAATGAGGCTTCACATCAGCCACCACTGCAACAGTCCATTGGCATATATTTAGGCCCGGCACCCAGGCAGAGGAGAAAGGTCCCGTAACAGACAATCTGGCTTCATGTCAGCAGAGAATCAGTCTTCATATCATAGCAGAAAATCAGGCTTCACGTCACCCACCACTGTAAGAGTCCATTTTCATAAATGTAGGCCCAGCACCCAGGCAGAGGAGAGAGGTCCCGTAACAGAGGATCTGGCTTCATGTCAGCAGAGAATCATTCTGCATGTCATAGCAGAGAATCAGGCTTCACGTCACCCAACATTGGAACAGTCCATTGGCATATATTTAGGCCCCGGCACCCAGACAGAGGAGAGGTTCATTCAACTTTGGGTAGCCTCGCAATATAATGGTAAAATGAAAATAAAAATAGGATTGAATGAGGAAGTGCCCTGGAGTCCAATAATATATGGTTAAGGGGAGGTAGTTAATGTCTAATCTGGACAAGGGACGGACAGATCCTGTGGGATCCATGCCTGGTTCATTTTTATGAACGTCAGCTTGTC
Organism: Bufo gargarizans; assembly: GCF_014858855.1. NCBI lineage: Eukaryota > Metazoa > Chordata > Amphibia > Anura > Bufonidae > Bufo > Bufo gargarizans. Next base: position 157,271,198 of record NC_058088.1, read on the forward strand.
CACATTGGCTGTAGACAGGCGGCTGTGTTTGTCTGTAATGACGCCCCCTGCCGTGCTGAATACACGTTCAGACAAAACGCTGGCCGCCGGGCAGGCCAGCACCTCCAAGGCATAAAAGGCTAGCTCTGGCCACGTGGACAATTTAGAGACCCAGAAGTTGAATGGGGCCGAACCATCAGTCAGTACGTGGAGGGGTGTGCACATGTACTGTTCCACCATGTTAGTGAAATGTTGCCTCCTGCTAACACGTTGCGTATCAGGTGGTGGTGCAGTTAGCTGTGGCGTGTTGACAAAAGTTTTCCACATCTCTGCCATGCTAACCCTGCCCTCAAAGGAGCTGGCATTGACACAGCTGACTTGGCGACCTCTTGCTCCTCCTCTGCCTTGGCCTTGGGCTTCCACTTGTTCCCCTGTGACATTTGGGAATGCTCTCAGTAGCGCGTCTACCAACGTGCGCTTGTACTCGCGCATCTTCCTATCACGCTCCAGTGCAGGAAGTAAGGTGGGCACATTGTCTTTGTAGCGTGGATCCAGCAGGGTGGCAACCCAGTAGTCCGCACAGGTTAAAATGTAGGCAACTCTGCTGTCGTTGCGCAGGCACTGCAGCATGTAGTCGCTCATGTGTGCCAGGCTGCCCAGGGGTAAGGACAAGCTGTCCTCTGTGGGAGGCGTATCGTCATCGTCCTGCCTTTCCCCCCAGCCACGCACCAGTGATGGACCCGAGCTGCGTTGGGTGCCACCCCGCTGTGACCATGCTTCATCCTCATCCTCCTCCACCTCCTCCTCATCCTCGTCCTCCTCGTCCTCCAGTAGTGGGCCCTGGCTGGCCACATTTGTACCTGGCCTCTGCTGTTGCCAAAAACCTCCCTCTGAGTCACTTCGAAGAGACTGGCCTGAAAGTGCTAAAAATGACCCCTCTTCCTCCTCCTCCTCCTCCTCCTCCTCCTGGGCCACCTCCTCTTCCATCATCGCCCTAAGTGTTTTCTCAAGGAGACATAGAAGTGGTATTGTAACGCTGATAACGGCGTCATCGCCACTGGCCATGTTGGTGGAGTACTCGAAACAGCGCAACAGGGCACACAGGTCTCGCATGGAGACCCAGTCATTGGTGGTGAAGTGGTGCTGTTCTGTAGTGCGACTGACCCGTGCGTGCTGCAGCTGAAACTCCACTATGGCCTGCTGCTGCTCGCACAGTCTGTCCAGCATGTGCAAGGTGGAGTTCCACCTGGTGGGCACGTCGCATATGAGGCGGTGAGCGGGAAGGCCAAAGTTACGCTGTAGCGCAGACAGGCGAGCAGCAGCAGGATGTGAACGCCGGAAGCGCGAACAGACGGCCCGCACTTTATGCAGCAGCTCTGACATGTCGGGGTAGTTGTGTATGAACTTCTGCACCACCAAATTCAGCACATGCGCCAAGCAAGGGATGTGCGTCAAATTGGCTAGTCCCAGAGCTGCAACGAGATTTCGCCCATTATCACACACCACCAGGCCGGGCTTGAGGCTCACCGGCAGCAACCACTCGTCGGTCTGTTGTTCAATACCCCGCCACAACTCCTGTGCGGTGTGGGGCCTGTCCCCCAAACATATGAGTTTCAGAATGGCCTGCTGACGTTTACCCCGGGCTGTGCTGAAGTTGGTGGTGAAGGTGTGTGGCTGACTGGATGAGCAGGTGGAAGAAGAGGAGGAGGAAGCCGAGAAGGAGGAGGTGGCAACAGGAGGCAAAGAATGTTGCCCTGCGATCCTTGGCGGCGGAAGGACGTGCGCCAAACAGCTCTCCGCCTGGGGCCCAGCTGCCACTACATTTACCCAGTGTGCAGTTAGGGAGATATAGCGTCCCTGGCCGTGCTTACTGGTCCACGTATCTGTGGTTAGGTGGACCTTGCTACAGATGGCGTTGCGCAGTGCACACTTGATTTTATCGGATACTTGGTTGTGCAGGGAAGGCACGGCTCTCTTGGAGAAGTAGTGGCGGCTGGGAACAACATACTGTGGGACAGCAAGCGACATGAGCTGTTTGAAGCTGTCTGTGTCCACCAGCCTAAATGACAGCATTTCATAGGCCAGTAGTTTAGAAATGCTGGCATTCAGGGCCAGGGATCGAGGGTGGCTAGGTGGGAATTTACGCTTTCTCTCAAATGTTTGTGAGATGGAGAGCTGAACGCTGCCGTGTGACATGGTTGAGACGCTTGGTGACGGAGGTGGTGGTGGTGGTGTTGGTGGTACATCCCCTGTTTGCTGGGCGGCAGGTGCCAACATTCCTCCAGAGGCGGAGGAAGAGGCCGAGGCGGCGGCAGCAGAAGAGGCCGAGGCGGCAGCAGCAGAAGAGGTAGCAGGGGGAGCCTGAGTGACTTCCTTGGTTTTCAGGTGTTTACTCCACTGCAGTTCATGCTTTGCATGCAGGTGCCTGGTCATGCAGGTTGTGCTCAGGTTCAGAACGTTAATGCCTCGCTTCAGGCTCTGATGGCACAGCGTGCAAACCACTCGGGTCTTGTCGTCAGCACATTGTTTGAAGAAGTGCCATGCCAGGGAACTCCTTGAAGCTGCCTTTGGGGTGCTCGGTCCCAGATGGCGGCGGTCAGTAGCAGGCGGAGTCTCTTGGCGGCGGGTGTTCTGCTTTTGCCCACTGCTCCCTCTTTTGTTACGCTGTTGGCTCGGTCTCACCACTGCCTCTTCCTCCGAACTGTGAAAGTCAGTGGCACGACCTTCATTCCATGTGGGGTCTAGGACCTCATCGTCCCCTGCATCGTCTTCCACCCAGTCTTGATCCCTGACCTCCTGTTCAGTCTGCACACTGCAGAAAGACGCAGCAGTTGGCACCTGTGTTTCGTCATCATCAGAGACATGCTGAGGTGGTATTCCCATGTCCTCATCATCAGGAAACATAAGTGGTTGTGCGTCAGTGCATTCTATGTCTTTCACCGCTGGGGAAGGGCTAGGTGGATGCCCTTGGGAAACCCTGCCAGCGGAGTCTTCAAACAGCATAAGAGACTGCTGCATAACTTGAGGCTGAGACAGTTTCCCTGGTATGCATGGGGGTGATGTGACAGACTGATGGGGTTGGTTTTCAGGCGCCATCTGTGCGCTTTCTGCAGAAGACTGGGTGGGAGATAATGTGAACGTGCTGGATCCACTGTCGGCCACCCAATTGACTAATGCCTGTACCTGCTCAGGCCTTACCATCCTTAGAACAGCATTGGGCCCCACCATATATCGCTGTAAATTCTGGCGGCTACTGGGACCTGAGGTAGTTGGTACACTAGGACGTGTGGATGTGGCAGAACGGCCACGTCCTCTCCCAGCACCAGAGGGTCCACTAACATCACCACGACCATGTCCACGTCCGCGTCCCTTACTAGATGCTTTCCTCATTGTTATGGTTCACCACAACAACAAAAATATTATTTGGCCCAATGTATTGTATTCAAATTCAGCGGGATATAAATTTGAGGCCTAGTATTTAGGCGCTGGGTGACCGGTATGGATTTACTAACAGAATTGGACTTGAAAATGCACAGTAGCGTGTGTGTGAAGTTATTCTGAATGACCCTATGTGCACCTTGAATATTATATACCCTTTTAGGGATAGATTTCAAATAGCTCTGATATAGCAGAAACCACTAAATTATAAAATTGCTAAATTGGGAATTGTATTTCAACCCAGAACAAAAAATGTGCTTTGACGGACACTAAATAACTTTCCCAGCCACAACAGGACAGCGGTAACGAGAGATTTAGCGGGATATAAATTTGAGGCCTAGTATTTGGGCGCTGGGTGACCGGTATGACTTTACTAACAGAATTGGACTTGGAAATGCACAGTAGCGTGTGTGTGAAGTTATTCTGAATGACCCTATGTGCACCTTGAATATTATATACCCTTTTAGGGATAGATTTCAAATAGCTCTGATATAGCAGAAACCACTAAATTATGAAATTGCTAAATTGGGAACTGTATTTCAACCCTGAACAAAAAATGTGCTTTGACGGACACTAAATAACTTGCCCAGCCACAACAGTACAGCGGTAACGACAGATTTAGCGGGATATAAATTTGAGGCCTAGTATTTAGGCGCTGGGTGACCGGTATGGATTTAGTGACAGAATTAGACTGGGATATGGCCAAAAAATAACCACACTATTGCTGGTTAAATGCACTTGGTGACGGGCGCAGCTTGCCCCTGATGTAGTATATGGCCAAAAAATGAACAGACTATTGCTGGTTAAATGCACTTGGTGTCACAGCTTGACCAACCACACTACTGAGGGTTAAATGCACTTGGTGACGGGCGCAGCTTGCCCCTGATTTAGTATATGGCCAAAAAATGAACAGACTATTGCTAGTTAAATGCACTTGGTGTGATAGCTTGACCAACCACACTACTGAGGGTTAAATGCACTTGGTGACGGGCGCAGCTTGCCCCTGATTTAGTATATGGCCAAAAAATGAACAGACTATTGCTGGTTAAATGCACTTGGTGTGACAGCTTCACCCTGATGTAGGCTTTAGCCAAAAAACAACCACACCATTGAGGGTTAAATGCACTTGGTGACGGGCGCAGCTTGCCCCTGATGTAGTATATGGCCAAAAAATGAACAGACTATTGCTGGTTAAATGCACTTGGTGTCACAGCTTGACCAACCACACTACTGAGGGTTAAATGCACTTGGTGACGGGCGCAGCTTGCCCCTGATTTAGTATATGGCCAAAAAATGAACAGACTATTGCTGGTTAAATGCACTTGGTGTGATAGCTTGACCAACCACACTACTGAGGGTTAAATGCACTTGGTGACGGGCGCAGCTTGCCCCTGATGTAGTATATGGCCAAAAAATAAACAGACTATTGCTGGTTAAATGCACTTGGTGTGACAGCTTCACCGTGATGTAGGCTTTAGCCAAAAAACAACCACACCATTGAGGGTTAAATGCACTTGGTCGCAGCTTGTGCTGGCGCACCACAAGACACAAAATGGCCGCCAACATGGCCACCCCAGAAAAATGTGACTGACAAAAGGTCTGGGCAGCCTAAAAACAGTGAGCAATTGAGTATCAGCAGCTCAATGATCCACAGCTGCAGATCGATCAATAATCAAGTACTTTGGAGGAGTTAATCTGCCTAATCTCGCCCTACTGTCGCAGCCGCATCCTCTCCCTACGCTAATCAGAGCAGAGTGACGGGCGGCGCTATGTGACTCCAGCTTAAATAGAGGCTGGGTCACATGGTGCTCTGGCCAATTACAGCCATGCCAATAGTAGGCATGGCTGTGATGGCCTCTTGGGGCAAGTAGTATGACGCTTGTTGATTGGCTGCTTTGCAGCCTTTCAAAAAGCGCCAAGAAAGCGTCACAAAAGTGCCAAGAAAGCGACGAACACCGAACCCGAACCCGGACTTTTACGAAAATGTCCGGGTTCGGGTCCGTGTCACGGACACCCCAAAATTCGGTACGAACCCGAACTATACAGTTCGAGTTCGCTCATCCCTACCATGTACATATAGGACATCCTGACAGGCAGCCTAAAGTTTGCTTGCACAGAATGTGCACAATATAATATCTGCAAACTCAGGCCATCAATAATACCCACTGGGGAAAGGGACTCACTGTGACAGACTAGTTCCTATCATGTATCCACACCCTATGTATATGTGTACTTGACAATAGGTGAACGGAAGCACAAGTCTGATGAGCCTAATTAGTATGCACCAGTGGAACAATATCACTGAATGCCAACACCTGTCGTGACTAGTGAGCTAAGTCTAAATAGCACATACGCTCAATGTGTTTCTACGTGGATAACACACCCCACGTTTCATCAGGAGCAGTCAGAGTTTAGACATAAATGCCAGTTACAACATTGTTGCCACACTGTTGCATGCAGGCATCGACTCTGTGATGGGCGTGCCCGGCCGAAGACACGCCGAATAGATATAACAAACGCCCCTACACCGGAGGTGTGCTACAGCATGAGGAGCCAATCAGAAATGGAGGCACGCCTACCACGTCAGCTTCACACGGATAAGGCATTACAGGTCCGGAGGGGTAAGCATGCGCGCCGAAGATGAAGGGGAATCGAAGATGCAGTTTGAAAGAATCAAGTATGCTGTCTAAATATGACTATATACAGAATACCAGGAAGATGTAAATACCTCAATGGGCATCAGAGATTGTCCCGAGATTAGAACTATATCAAAAGTCCATGTCAATGCAGACTGGGCTAGCAAAAGCTCCAATGTGATAGATAGTAGCGGATATGTTATAATAAAAAATATGGAAGATTCAGCCCGCACAACCCCTAGCAGGTGCAGATTGCTATGGCGAGATACAGATACAAACGTAAAAACACAAATGCAATCGCACACTGCAACCAGCACTCTGCCCTGCCTTTATGCTGGATGTTGAATAAGGCATTGGTGTACATTTTGTCCAAAGCGTAATAATCCACTCACCATGTCAAGGTCGCCTTCATGAGTGGTCCCTAACACTAGTTCCTACCTTTTATGGGCCATGACAGCCACATGAAGTCCAGGGAGCGCAGGTACAGCATGGACGCCAAGCACACTCTGCTTTTAACCCCGTCCGGTGCCATTACAGCTTTCATCGGATCATGGGATGCAAGTACCAACATGCATGCTGAGCCCACTATATACTTCTCCTGGAGCCTAATGGCTACTGGTAGGTGCTATGTTTTATACTGACTTTAAAACCAGCCTCCAGGGCAGACTAACTGGACAGGTGTGCTTGACTGCTTGGAGATCGCCACGCCTCCAATACGTACTACAAAGAAAAAATATGGAAGATTCAGCCCGCACAACCCCTAGCAGGTGCAGATTGCTATGGCGAGATACAGATACAAACGTAAAAACACAAATGCAATCGCACACTGCAACCAGCACTCTGCCCTGCCTTTATGCTGGATGTTGAATAAGGCATTGGTGTACATTTTGGCCAAAGCGTAATAAGCCACTCACCACGTCAAGGTCACCTTCATGAGTGGTCCCTAACACTAGTTCCTACCTTTTATGGGCCATGACAGCCACATAAAGTCCAGGGAGCGCAGGCACAGCATGCACGCCAAGCACACTCTGCTTTTAACCCCGTCCGGTGCCATTACAGCTTTCATCGGATCCAGGGATGCAAGTACCAACATGCATGCTGAGCCCACTATATACTTCTCCTGGAGCCTAATGGCTACTGGTAGGTGCTATGTTTTATACTGACTTTAAAACCAGCCTCCAGGGGGCAGATTAACTGGACAGGTGTGCTTGACTGCTTGGAGATCGCCACGCCTCCAATACGTACTACAAAGAAAAAATATGGAAGATTCAGCCCGCACAACCCCTAGCAGGTGCAGATTGCTATGGCGAGATACAGATACAAATGTAAAAACACAAATGCAATCGCACACTGCAACCAGCACTCTGCCCTGCCTTTATGCTGGATGTTGAATAAGGCATTGGTGTACATTTTGGCCAAAGCGTAATAAGCCACTCACCACGTCAAGGTCGCCTTCATGAGTGGTCCCTAACACTAGTTCCTACCTTTTATGGGCCATGACAGCCACATAAAGTCCAGGGAGCGCAGGTACAGCATGCACGCCAAGCACACTCTGCTTTTAACCCCGTCCGGTGCCATTACAGCTTTCATCGGATCCAGGGATGCAAGTACCAACATGCATGCTGAGCCCACTATATACTTCTCCTGGAGCCTAATGGCTACTGGTAGGTGCTATGTTTTATACTGACTTTAAAACCAGCCTCCAGGGGGCAGATTAACTGGACAGGTGTGCTTGACTGCTTGGAGATCGCCAATATTAGGGGGTCATGTATAATGAAACCTAGATGACAGATGGCTTACTAGAAGCTATATAAAACATGCAAAGGAGATCGCCTCATTGAGTCCCTTAGGATGGACAGTGCACAACTTAAAAATCTGTTGGGTTTCCTTGTGGAGTAGTAACACATCAATGTCCCCTCCGCAAATTGATTTTTTGATGTGCTCTATCCCCTGGACTCTTGTAACCCACATTCACAGGTAAGTAAATATACGACTCCTACTGATGTGCATCTAATGGCAGAGCGAATAGAATATCTCTCCTTAGTCACCTAAATGGTGAAGAATGTGCAACACGCCAGACCTGCAGGGTATGATGAAGTGAGGTCACAGTTATGGGCAATTGAGGGTACTCACTATATTTGAAGAACCCTGGGCAGGCGCGTGGCAGTGAAGGAGAGGTAGACACGGTTCCTCTGGGGCACGCTCTGTAGATAGGGACCAGGCCTGATGGTGGATGAGGTGCCCTGGATGTTACAGGTATTTTGTGTGCCTGGGGCATGGTCCCTGTGGTATTCGTGACGCCAGTGCCTTTGAACGGTGGCACGCCGGTTGGTGGTTGGAATGATGGAGGTACACAAGTATATAGTGAACCAAAACGTAACTTTACTGAACAATCCAACTTTGTACAGCAGGGAGTAGTACAGTCTTTGTAACACAGTTCCACAAGTAGGCTTATTCACAATATGGCAGGCAATAGTCCTGCAAGATACGCTGAGGGTAAATTCCACAAGCACTCAGCAGCAGGTTGTACCTTTCTCAGAATCAATGTACACTGTCCTTTATAGAACTCCTGCTCTGGCTTTATATCTCCCAAGGCCCGGATGCCTAACAGGGTGGCTTAAATACTTGGTTACTGACTTCCTCAGGTATTATACTTCTTGCTATACTTTCTAATGTCTTCTGCCCCTCAGGGTTACTTAGCTTACCCTGGAACGCCTTCTCCTGCGAGGTGGATAACTGTGGGTTTCTCCCAGGAGGTTGGATCCTGCAACTGGGGTGTTCTTCTGAGCTAACTTAGGCTCTCTTGTTCTTCAGGCAGGCTGGAGCTTCTCAACAGCCTCCTGGACATCACTAGCAGCCAGGGCTATCCAGCTGCATGTCAGGAGCAGGCTTCTTAACCTCTGTCTTCTCAGACTCCTGACTCCCTCTAGTGTCTGGGATGTCTAACTACACCCAACTAGGCCTGCTGTTGCATCATACAGGGGTACATTGCATGTAAAACACATCAGAACATATATTAAATGCAGAATTAAATATGACATTTCTGTTCCTTGTGAGTAGGAGTAACGCGCACACCAATTGACCCTTGTGTAGTGCCCACCCCTACCTAGTGGGACACTACAAATGCACCTTTCATTATATTGCCACAATGACATGGAAATGTGCCTGTCAATGTATTTGTGAGCCAAGTATTTGATGTGGGATGTGTGTACAGGCTATGGACCAGGCGGTCGCGTAGATTGGAACTACGTCGATATGTAATAGAGGGTCGTTCTGATATCAGTTCTCCAACATCTGGATGGGCCAATGCCGCTGTAGGATGTCACCTACCTGCTTGTGTGCTTTATCGTAAGTGGCTATAATCCTAGGGGCATTATTATCCTGTGCCCTAGTTTTGGGGACAAGGAGTTGTTCACGGCCGGGCCAATACTCATGGAATGGTGAAATGCCTGTTTTAGCGTATGTTGTGGGTATCCCCGATTTAAAAACCGGGTCCTAAGATCACATGCAGCAGCCTTAAAAGTTCTGAACAATTCCTCCTAGCCCTCAGATACTGTCCCTAAGGGATACCTTTCTTGAGGGCTAGTGGATGACCGCTGTCCCAGCGTAACAGGCTGTTGGTAGACGTCTGATTTCTGAATAGATTCATAATGATCTTTCTAGCTGTCCCTACTGAGATGGTAAGGTCCGGGAACTTAATTTCCCGTTTATTAATGTCTGACATCAAAAACAGACCTAGCTGGCTAACATAAAGTTCGGCCACAAAGCGGACAAACCTCTCCTTAGTCCCTTTCCATAGCAGAAAACACATCATCAATATATCTGATCCACATTAATATTGATGATGTGTAGTGATCCATTGTTTCACTGAAGACGACCTCCTTTTCCCACCAGCCCAGGTAGAGGCTTGCGTAGGTCGGGGCACTGGGACTGCCCATCGCAACTCCCCTGAGCTGGTGGAAAACTACTATGCAAGGAAACCCAATGGATTTTAGTCCATCCTAAGGGACTTAATGAAGCAATCTCCTTTCCATGTTTTATCTAGCTGATAGTAGGCTATCTGTCATCTAGGTTTCATTAGAAAGGACCCCCTAATATTGGTCTACTATGTCATTTATTTTAACATATCCGCTACTATCTATCACATTGGAGCTTTTGCTAGCCCAGTCTGCATTGACATGGACTTCTGATATAGTTCTAATCTCGGGGCAATTACATCTTCCTGGTATTCGGCATATAGTCCTATTTAGACCCCATACTTGATTCTTTTAAACCGCACCTGTAATGCCTTATCCGTGTGAGATGGATGTGGTAGGCGTGCTAGTAGACGAGCCTCCACTTCTGATTGGCTCCTCATGCTGGCGCACCCCGGGGGAAGGGGCGTTTGTTATATTTATTCGGCGCGTCTTCGGCTTTGGTCAGGATGTCCTATATGTAAATGGCAATCATTTCAAATCCCTCTCTAAATTGAGGTCTCCTGTTTGCCTGTTTTTTTAAATCCTTTTGATATATTTCAACCCTGTTTTATAAGACAATTGAATAAAACTTTATTATTTTCTTTTTTTGTTAAAACGTTCTACCAGGCTGAGATTATATATTTACTAGGGAACGTATACTATCACATCCCTTTTTTTTACTGCGTTGTGAGCATTATTTTTTGTTGCTTTTGGTGAATGCCAAGTTTTTTGTCAAGTGATCTGAGTTCTGAATGTTGGCTTGGGGATCCTAGAGAGGGTTTCTCGGAAAAAGAACTATCACACAGACAGCCCATGTGAGCATCACTGCGTCCTTTCAGAATCTTACCCATGCATATAAATATTACATACGGTGTCAGTGGGAGGTTCAAATGTTGGAAACATATATAAAAAATAACATAGTCCCTAGAGGACTGAGAAATCCTATCCTCCCAGTGGCACGTGTTCGCTCATGTGATTTCCTCATCAATTGGGAGCAGGAGTCCATTGAGGGCTCCCTCCGCCTTATGAATTTGTTACTTGAGAAAGAAAAATGCTAATTAGTTAAAAGTGACACTGATTTGAAGGAGTGCATAGCACAGGCTAAAAAATTTAGTGAACACCCTGACTTTGTAAAAAAAGAGACTCTGTTACAGCAAAATAGGTATCCCTGAGGGACAGTATCTGAGGGCTAGGAGGAATTGTTCAGAACTTTGTGATTTTAAGGCTGCTGCATGTGATCTTAGGACCTGTTTTTTAAATCGGGGATACCTACAACATATGCTAAAACAGGCATTTCACCATTTCATGAGTATTAGCCGTGCACAACTCCTTGTCCCCAAAACTAGGGCACAGGATAATAATGCCCCTAGGATTATAGCCACTTACGATAAAGCACACAAGCAGGAAGAGAGGGCCTTGCGGTTCAGCACATGGACACACCCCCTACTGCATAAATAAACCTGATCTGGCCGCCATTTTACATTCAGTCTTTTGCCAGTGTAGGGAGAGGTTGCTGTGTGGAGCAGGGACAGACTGTCAGGGACACCAAACGCTAGCTAATAGGCCACAAAATTCCTTTTAAGGACTGGTATAGGTGTGCTATCGATAGGTGTGACTTACTGAGGGGTGTTATATACTTATAATATACTTTCTAACATAGAAAGTATATTATAGTGCATTTGTATTGTGCAGCAGTTGTGTGCGGTTCTGCTGCGATACCGCAGCTACACAGAGTGCCAATGCTATAGGAGCAAATAATTTCTACTGGTGTGATATACCAGTTGTCCCTCCAAAAAACTGATTGAAGCAGGGTTGTTATATATCAATAATATACTTTGTATATAGTGCATTCGGGTAGTGCAGCATTTGTTTGCGGTTTTGCTGCATTACCTCATCTACACAGAGTGACAAACACTACTGGAACACATAATTTCTACTGGTCCGAAAGGACGTTCAGCACAGCAGGGGGGATTGTGACCGATAAATACACTCGCCTAGCTCACGACAGTGTGGACTACCTCATATTTCTAAAAATGAATGAGGCATGGATCTCTGAGGAATTCAACACATGTGACAAGTCAACCACGTTTGATTGAATTTCCTCATGACAGCCCACAAATATCCGCCACCACCCAGACCAAATCATGGTCTGTCATGGAACCATGAACCAGACGTACAACAAGAGATAAGTGGAAATAAGAAGGCTTTATTGAAAATCAAGCTGTAAGCAAAAGTCCAAACGGATGGCTAAACCGAAGCAGGGTCTTGCGTAGCCAGAGGTCAGGAACCAGAAGGGTAGTCAGACGAAGCCTGGATCAGGAACCAGCAGGGTAGTCAGACGAAGCCAGGATCAGGAACCAGCGGGGTAGTCAGACGAGGCCAGGATCAGGAACCAGAAGCAGCAGCAGTCTTAGAAGCATGTGAACACAGGAGGACCAAGCAAGGAACTGAAGCCACAGACCTCCTATATATATGAGCTAGGCATCCAGCTCCTCCCAGTGGGAAGGAGAAGCTGCAGGGTGGGAGGCTACAAGAAACCCAGAAACCAAGATGGCCGCCAGCACATGTCAAACGAAGGAGAACAGCAAGAAGGTAAGACCATGACAGTACCTCCCCCTCAAGGGCCCCTCCTCCGCGGAGTAAGGAACGGTTTCTGAGGGAAGCGTGCGTGGAAGGCTCGGAGCAAAGCAGGAGCATGGACATCTGCGGAGGGAACCCAGGAACGCTCCTCTGGACCATAACCACGCCAATGGACCAAAAACTGCAACCGACCGCGGACCAGGCGTGAGTCCAGGATATTGCTCACCTCATATTCCTCACGATTGCCCACTTAGACCGGACGGGGCCGAGGAACCGAGGAAGTGAAACGATTACACACCAATGGCTTCAACAGGGAGACATGAAACACGTTGGAGATCCGCATGCCAGGAGGAAGCGCAAGGGCATAGGCTACCGGGTTTACCCTGCGAAGCACTCGGAAGGGACCAACAAAGCGAGGCGCCAGCTTGGGAGTGGGCACTCGAAGGTTGAGGTTGCGGGTGGACAACCATACACGGTCTCCGACCTGGTAGGAAGGAGCAGGCGCTCGTCTGCGATCAGCCTGGAGTCTCTGGCGCTGCGCAGAGACCTCAAGGGACCTCTGGATCTGTACCCAAGAAGCACGTAGGACGGAAAGATGAATCCCCAACTGGGAGCAAAAGGCGCGCCAGAACCTGGACACAAACTGACTCCCCCGATCCGACACAATCTCCTTGGGCAAACCGTGCAACCGGAAGACCTCCCTGGCGAAAATCGTGGCCAACTCTTGTGCAGAGGGTAACTTCTTGAGAGGAACACAGTGGCACATTTTGGAAAACCGATCCACAATCATGAGAATGACCGTATGGCCTCGGGATGCAGGGAGGTCCACAATGAAATCCATCCCCAGGTGTGACCATGGGCGCTCCCCGGTGGCTATGGGTTGCAAAAGGCCCAATGGAAGGTGCCGAGGGGACTTACTCTGGGCACAAACGGAGCATGCCGCTACATATGCGGCGATGTCGGAACGTAGAGAAGGCCACCAGAACAGACGTGAAACAGCCCAGGACAGCTGATTCTTTCCAGGATGCCCCGCGGCCTTGGAGTTATGGTAGGTTCGCAACAACCGAGTGCGCAACTCCTCAGGCACAAAACATCTGCCGTTGGGTCTCCCAGAGGGAGCACCAGATTGAGCTGCCAAAATCTGCTCACCCAGGGGAGAGGTCAGGCTGGTGCGAATGGCGGCCAGGATCTGATTCGGAGGTATGACCGAAGTCGGAATCGACTCCTCCCCGGACAGCTCGGAGTACTGCCGTGATAAGGCATCCGCTCTGATGTTCTTGGAACCGGGTAGGTAGGAGACCACGTAATTAAAATGTGACAAGAACAGAGCCCATCTGGCCTGACGTGGTGTCAATCTCTTGGCCTCAGAAAGGTAGGTCAGATTCTTGTGGTCCGTCAGGATGAGAACCGGAACCACCGAACCCTCGAGCAAGTGCCTCCATTCTTTAAGGGCCTGCACGATGGCCAATAACTCCCTGTCACCAATCTGATAGTTGCACTCCGCGGAAGACAGTTTCCGGGAGTAAAACCCACAAGGAAGCAGAGGACCCTCTGGTGTTCTACGCTGAGACAGAAGGGCGCCTACTCCCGTCTCAGACGCGTCCACCTCGAGGACAAAGGGCAACCCAGGGTTGGGATGCGACAGAATCGGAGCCGACACAAAGGCGGACTTTAGAGCCTCAAAAGCTCGGATGGCCTCGAGCGGCCAGATCTGGAAATTACTGCCCTTCCTGGTCAGATCCGTGAGAGGCTTGGCTAGCATAGAAAAGTCCCTGATGAACTTCCGATAATAATTGGCGAAGCCCAAAAAGCGCTGCAGGGCACGGAGACCACTGGGCTGGGGCCACTGTAAGACAGCCGAAACCTTCTCAGGATCCATGGAGAACCCCTCAGCGGAAATGATGTAACCTAAGAAGGTTACCTGGGATCGGTGAAATTCGCATTTCTCAAGCTTACCGAACAGCCTGTTCTCTCGTAACCGTTGCAACACTCGTCTGACATCCATAATGTGGGCCTCCATGGATTCAGAATATACCAAGATGTCATCCAAATAGACCACCACACACTGCTGCAACAGGTCACGGAAAACATCGTTGATGAATTCCTGGAAGACTGCGGGCGCATTGCACAACCCAAAGGGCATAACCAAGGATTCATAATGGCCGGTCCTGGTGTTAAACGCGGTCTTCCACTCATCGCCCGCCTTGATCCTTACCAGGTTATATGCCGCCCTCAGGTCGAGTTTGGTAAAGACCGTGGCCCCTTTGAGGCGATCGAACAGCTCGGAAATCAGGGGTATCGGGTAAGCGTTCTTGATCGTGATGCGATTGAGACCCCTGTAATCGATGCAAGGCCTCAACTCACCGCCCTTCTTTTTCACAAAGAAAAATCCAGCCCCTGCCGGGGAACGAGGATTTGCGAATGTGTCCGCGTGAAAGCGCCTCCCTCACGTACTCCTCCATGGCCTCATTCTCCGCTACCGACAGTGGATAGACTTTGCCACGAGGAGGAACGGCACCAGATTGTAACTCTATGGCACAATCGTATGGGCGGTGCGGAGGTAGGGCAACCGCGCGCACCTTATCGAATACATCCCGGTACTCTTCGTATTCAGGAGGCAACAGAGAGTCCGAGGAAGTACACAGCAACTTGACAGGCCCATGGATGCAACTAGCCCCACACTGCGGTGACCACGAGAGGATCTCGGCCGATCTCCAATCGAAAGTCGGATTATGCTTCTGGAGCCAGGGGTACCCCAAGACCACCGAGTAGTGTGGAGACGAAATCACCTGGAGACAGACCGACTCTCTGTGAACGGCACCAATGGCTATCCCCACTGGAAGGGTCTCATGAGTCACGTGTGGCGGCAGAAGGGGTCTGCCGTCTATCGCCTCAAGAGCCAGTGGGGAACCTCGAGGCTGCAGAGGAATGGAATTGGCGGCAGCGAACACACTATCAATGAACAAACCACCAGCACCAGAGTCCACCAACGCCTGGGTCGTCACCGAGCCCCCGACCCAGGAGAGGGCAACAGTGATCAGTGGTTTGTCAACACGGGAAACCGGGGACGAGGAGACTCCACCCAAGATCTGCCCCCGACAGGATCTCAGGTGCGAGCGTTTCCCGGACGGTTCGGACATGCCAACCGAAAATGCCCACCGAGACCACAGTACATGCATCGGCCCTCGCGTCTCCGGAGTACCCTCTCCCCCTCGGACAGGCGAGCAAACCCCAGCTGCATGGGTTCACCCCCAGACAAGTCATCCCCAGGAGGCGTGGGAGGAGAGGGAGGCACGGGTGGGACAGCAAACGTAGGCGCCAATCTGTTAGAAGACCTCCGCAGGCTCTCCTTAAAGGAAGGTCTCTCCCTGAGTCTGGTGTCAATCAAAATCAGGAAAGAAATAAGAGACTCGAGCTCCACTGGTAGGTCCTTAGCTGCAACCTCATCCTTCAAGGCATCCGAGAGACCATGAGAGAAAGCAGCGACCAGAGCCTCATTATTCCAGCCCACCTCTGCTGCCAGGGTACGAAACTCAATGGCGTATTCAGCTACAGATCGTGAACCCTGTCTGATGGACATAAGGAGCTTCGCAGCAGAGGCAGCACGAGCCGGCACATCGAATACCTTCCGAAGAGAAGCAACAAAACCGGAAAACTCGGCAACCACCGGATTGTTGTTCTCCCATAAAGGGCTGGCCCAGGCTAAGGCCTTGTCCGAGAGCAGCGAGATCAAGAAGCCCACCTTTGATCTCTCAGTAGGAAAGGCATGTGGCAGCAACTCGAAATAAATGCCCACCTGGTTAAGGAAACCTCGGCACTGAGTTGGCTCTCCCCCAAAGCGCTGTGGAAGGGGGGCAGAACCGGTCATACCCCGAGACACCGCAGGCGCAGCAACAGGTGTCGGGGTAGACTCTGGCGCAACAACCGGAGCGGCAGTAGGAGCGGGCCCAGGAGCGACAACCGACCCATCGGCAACGGAAGCGAAATGAGCCGTGCGTTCAAGCAGGGTTTGCAACGCCACAGCGAACCGACCCAACAGGTGATCCTGCTGATCAAGTCTGGCAACCAGCGTAGGTAGCGAGGATGGCCCTGTACCGTCAGAATTCATGGCTTGGTCCTAATGTCATGGAACCATGAACCAGACGTACAACAAGAGATAAGTGGAAATAAGAAGGCTTTATTGAAAATCAAGCTGTAAGCAAAAGTCCGAACGGATGGCTAAACCGAAGCAGGGTCTTGCGTAGCCAGAGGTCAGGAACCAGAAGGGTAGTCAGACGAAGCCTGGATCAGGAACCAGCAGGGTAGTCAGACGAAGCCAGGATCAGGAACCAGCGGGGTAGTCAGACGAGGCCAGGATCAGGAACCAGAAGCAGCAGCAGTCTTAGAAGCATGTGAACACAGGAGGACCAAGCAAGGAACTGAAGCCACAGACCTCCTATATATATGAGCTAGGCATCCAGCTCCTCCCAGTGGGAAGGAGAAGCCGCAGGGTGGGAGGCTACAAGAAACCCAGAAACCAAGATGGCCGCCAGCACATGTCAAACGAAGGAGAACAGCAAGAAGGTAAGACCATGACATGGTCCCTGTCTTAGGTAAATACAGCGACATAAAAGGCCTTTTATGTCCGTTGAATGCCTAATTTCTGGGGCCTGTAATGGCCAACAATTACGTATTCATCCTGTGACCACCTAATGTACCTCCAGCCACAGAATCCTACAAAGTTTTGTGCTGTCAGGTGAATGCCTATTGGCAAATTTTTGGGGCCTGTACTGGCAAGTTCTCACAACAAACACCAATCACTAATATCTCATGAGACCTTATAAAATGTGAAGTTGTGTGTACCGTGAAAAAAAAAAAAAAATCGCATTATTAGGGATTTTCCCAATGGCGCTTATTTTTAAACACTCGATCTGCATATACAGCGATTGTTCTAACATGCATGTGAAATGTTATCAAATACACTGCTTTAATGTCAAATTACTTAGTGTTCAGGAGTTCTTCCTCAACGTCGTGAAAATTGTTGCCAATATCTTTTCTGATCGCATCCAACTTTGGTCTGGTGGAAACTAGTTGCTGTAGTAGGCCGCGCCTATTTTGCACATTCACATATGCAAAAATTACATTGCCAATATTTTGCATTGAAAAAAATTCTGAATAGAGATCGCAAATTCGAATAATACATCTGGTATGTCTCTGTCCATGTTGTGGGACTATTTGTGCACTTCTAGTAAGTATTTGGTGGCTGAAAATATGAAGGTTTTTCAGGTTCGTCTGCCATTCAAGTCTATGGGGCCCGCTGCAAACACACGGTTCGCGAACATTTGAGTGCAAACTCGCATTCGTGTTCGCTAACCGTCACGGCCAATGTTCGTCCATCACTACAAGCAGGTATGTGACATCCCACAGTGGCATTGGCCCATTTTTCTGTCTGATCCAGATGTTGGAGAACTGATATCAGAACGTCCCTCTATTACGTATTGACGTAGTTCCAATCTACGCAACCGCCTTGTCTATAGCCTTTACACACAACCCACATCAAGTACTTGGCTCACAAATACATTGACAGGCACATTTCCATGTGGCTCTTGTGTCATTTGTGGCAATATAATGAAAGGTGCATTCTTCACCAGTCAGGTGACTAAGGAGAGATATTCTATTCGCTCTGCCATTAGATGCACATCAGTAGGAGTCGTGTATTTTCTTACCTGTGAATGTGGGTTACAATATGTAGGCAAGACCAGACGTGAGCTGAGAAGGCAGATTGGTGAACACCTATCTGATATCAGAAATAACCGTGAGACATCTGTGGCACATCATGTATGTGATCATCATGACGGCAATCCCGGTGTACTCAGAGTCCAGGGGATAGGGCACATCAAAAAATCCATTTGTGCACTGTCCATCGTAAGGGACTCAATGAGGCGATCTCCTTCGCATGTATTATCTAGCTTATAGTAGGCCATCTGTCATCTAGGTTTCATTGGACAGGACCCCCTAATATTGGTCTACTATGTCATTTATTATAACATATCCGCTACTATCTATCACATTGGAGCTTTTGCTAGCCCAGTCTGCATTGACATGGACTTCTGATATAGTTCTAATCTCGGGGCAATATCTGATGCCCATTGAGCCTGGTATTTACATCTTCCTTCTATTCTGTATATAGTCATATTTAGACAGCATACTTGATTCTTTCAAACCGCATCTTCGATTCCCCTTCATCTTCGGCTCGCATGTGCACCCCTCCAGACCTCTAATGCCTTATCCGTGTGAGGCGGACGTGGTAGGCGTGTTAATAGATAAGCCTCCACTTATGATTGGCTCCTCATGCTGGAGCACACCTCTGGGGGAAAGGCATTTGTTATATCTATTTGGCGTGTCTTGGCTGGGCATGCCCATCACAGATCCGATGCCTGCACGCAACAGTGCGGCAACAATGTTGTAACTGGCATTTATGTCTAAACTCTGACCGCTCCTGATAAAATGTGGGGTGTGTTATCCACGTAGAAATGCGTTGAGTCCCTGTCCCCAGTGGGTATTATTGATGGCCTGAGTTTGCAGATCTCTTATTGTGCACATTCTGTGCAAGCAAACTTTAGGCTGCCTGTCAGGATGTCCTATATATAGATGGTAATCATCTCAAATCCCTCTCTAAATTCAGGTCTCCTGTTTGCCAGTTTTTATATCCTTTTGATATATTTCAACCCTCTTTTATAAGACAATTGAATAAAACTTTATTATTTTATTTTTTTGTTTCAACATTCTGCCAGGCTGAGATTATATATTTAGTACGGAATGTACAGTATACTATCACATCCCCTTTTTTTGCTGTCTTCTGATCTCTGCATCCGTAACAACATGCTCTATAAACAATCACATGATCTTCCCCTTAAGGTGAATGCCATAAAAAAATGAAAAATTAAAAAACTGTGCCCAAAAAGCAATTTTTGTCACCTTACCTCAAAAAAGCATAATGCCAAGCGATCAAAAAGTCCTTTAAAGACCAAAATAATACCAATTAAACCGTCACCTCATCCCTCAAAAAAGTAGATTCTACATGAGACCTGTACGGATATGAGGAGTTTTTGGATGTCCTCATATCCGTACAGGGGGGAGAGTTGGTTGCCGAGGGCTATCGCTAGCCCACAGCAACTAACTATCTGCTACAATTTTCTACCTACCACCCGATTCATGATAAGAAGGCTGTACTCTATGGTCAGTTCATCAGATTGCGATGCATCAACGGGACCGAGGAGGGTTTCAGGAGACAGGCTTTTGACCTAAGTGGCCGCCTGTCTGCTAGGGGCTATCCCTCGGCCCTGTTGAATGAGGCCCTTTCTAGGGTAACAGATATGAGTTCAGAAAAATCTGCAGAAATTCAACAAGGTAAAAAAAGAATGGCGTATTACTTCAAAAGCTTTTGTTTTCTCATTTAAGTTCAGTCCGATGGCGACTCTTATTAAAAAAGTAGTGAGGACCCACTGGGAGTCGCTGAGGCAGGACGTGAGCTTTGAGAGTATAAGGGATATTCCCCGGTTAATTGCGTTTAGAAAAAGTCATACTCTGAAGGACAGATTCAGAGTCAGCTTTCGGCCTAAAGGGCAATAGACGTTGTGGAAACTGTTCGTTCTGTGCCTTTAATCCCCAGTGGAACGTGTTTTTTCTTTGGGGGTTTGAGGCACAGAGTGAACACATTGATTACTTGCCGAACAAAGTTTGTGGTGTATATAACATCCTGCATATGCAGGAGATTCTATATTGGAAAAACCATGTTTGAGAGGTTCTGTGAACATTTAAATACCTTAAATACTGTCAGAGGGGTCCCCCGCCTCGTACAACATGTGAACGAGGCCCACGGTGGAGATCGTAGTGTCTTGAGGTTTGCAGGAGTGGAGGTAGTGTCACCTCTACCACAAGGGGGCAATAGAGAGCGGGAATTACTGAGGAGAGAAGGAAGGTGGATACTCCGTTCTGGAGCGATGGGACCCCTGGTCATGGGAGTGTTTTTGTAGATTGTTTTTCTATGTTGTGTTGGATATCTGGTTGGCGTTTTTTTTTGTGTAAAGGGTGCATATGTAGTGTCTTCCGGTCTTGACTGTTAGTAACCTCCCAGTATAGGGAGTGACGTTATTACCTGTGGGCGGATTGAGCACTGGGTGTAGTATTAAGACCTGCATTGCACTGACATACAGACCAAGGCCAGAGGAAGCGCATACAAGCAAGAAACGGCTGTTGCCGATTTTTACATGTGCATTTTATGTTGTCTGGCCCACTGACCCATTTTTTTAACAATGAAAGAATAAACAAATGGGAAATGTTAAGTAATAACTATTTTGTGAGGTATCACTATCTGACTTAAAAGCACAGAAATTCAAATTTTGAAAATTACTAAATTTTTTATAAATAAAGGTGGTTTATATTTACTCAAATTTTCCACTAACATGAAGTATAATGTGTCACAAGAAAACAATCTCAGAATGGCTTGGATCCGTAAAAGCAGGCATGCCCAACCTGCGGCCCTCCAGCTGTTGGAAAACTACAACTCCCATAATTCACGGACAGCCTACAGCTATCAGCCTACAGAAGGGCATGGAGGAAGTTATCGTTTTACAACAGCTGGAGGGCCACAGGTTGAGCATCCTTGAGTAAAAGCATTCAAAAGTTATTACCACATATAAGTGACACATAATTTTTTTCCCCAAAATCAGCCTGATCACAAAGGTGCAAAATGGGTTAAAAAACAAATAAAAACAAAAAACATTTTTGTGATTTAGTGATACTGTGTTATGTCTATACTATATGTATGTGTGGACACCCAGTAGTTGTGATGTGCATGAGGATTTCAGCCTGTCAATGTCTTTGCTAGAGTCATGGTATTCTATTAAATTTGTTTCATGTTAAATTGGAGCCATTAATCAAATTTAAGCAAATTCAAGCAAACATTGGTATGTTTAGTCTTCCAACTGTACAAAATATCTGAGAGTTAATTATTTTTTTTATCTGACCAATTATCAAAACTTGTGCTGTGCAACCTATGCCTCTCCAGCTATTATAAAGCTACATTTCCCAACATGCTGATAGTTATAGTCTTGCAACAGCTAGTAGCCCATGGGTTGAAGACCACTGTTCTAAGCCATTTTTTACTTTTAATTAGATGCTGTTTCAAACTAAACCCTTGTACGTTGACAGTCTGGTCTGTTAAGATTTTCTTTCAAACTTTATTAGGGATCCAGTTTTATTTTCCTCCTCCTGAACACTGCTGATGGACCGTGAAGTGTGTAAACCATAGAAGGGGTGAAGAAACTTACTGATGTATACCGGTCATGCCAATAACTATATGGGGCAAGCTAAAATACAGTGCACATCTTCTGTACTGGATTATATAGGCACAGCTTGAAGCTCTTAAGAGACTTCTTGAAGTGAGGTACAAGCATGCTCTCTGTTCCTGTGACCCTTTAAAGTAAACCATAAAACTAATATTGTTTATCTTAAAGAGACTGTAATCATAGAATCTTCCATCAATAGATATATGCAGATCAAAACTCAAAACAAAATCTTAATTCCTATTTAGCCACGGTTTGGTCTTACGAATGTCTTAAAATTCTGGCTTCCTGAGTTCAGATCTGATTAATAAGTCTTCAGAGCCTTGACTAATTTAATAAAAGAGGTTTCCCTTTTGAACAATTCAAAATTTTTAGAAAAATGTCCGTCAATAAACTGATTACAAGTCATTCCGTGTCTGTGACCAAACAACAATGAGCTGCCATCTGTGGGGGAACCTGACATGGTTTACTATAGTGATATACTATAGAGATGAGTGAATTTCTTAAAAATTCAATTTGGCTGTTTTGCAGAATTTTACAAAAAAATTTGCTACGTGACTTGACAGGGAATGACAGGAAACCGCGATTGTGCCGCCCCCGTCATGGAACCTCTTAGATGCCGCATTCATCGCTAATTGCGGCATCTGAGATCAATATTAAAGCATTTTAGGGGTTGCTCATAAAAATAAAAATAAAAATCTCCATTTGAGCGAGAAGAGGCCGCCGTGGCCATCTTGCTTGAGGATCTAGTGCGAAATCTTGTGTGGCACGTGATGATGTCAGCCAACATGGTGACGTCATATATCACCGCGCATGAGATTTTGAGCGGAATCTTCAAGCAAGATGGCCACGGCGACTTCTTCGCACTCAAATGGAGGTAAGTATATTTTTTTAAATTTTACCTCCATTTTATGAAAAATCGATCTGTTACAATGAAGCAGAGAAAATTCAGCTTTGTGGTGAAAACGGATCCGTTTTCAATTGCACCATATTGTGTCAGTGAAAACGGATCCGTCCCCATTGACTTACATTGTAAGTCAGGACGGATCCGTTTGGCTCCGCATCGTCAGGCGGACACCAAAACGCTGCAAGCTGCATTTTAGTGTCCGCCTCAAAACCGGAACAGAGCCAGATTGATGCCTTCTGAACGGATCCTTATCTATTCAGAATGCATTGGGGCTGAACTGATCCATTTTGGGCCGCGGACCCAGAAACGCCAGTGTGAAAGTAGCCTAAGTTCACTTCGATTTCCTCAACACTAGTCATATAGCCCAAACACATGCAGTAGATATAATTTTCCTTCTGCACCACATCTTCTTCTCCATCCTTACCAGACTGTTATACAGTTGCATATTTCATGCTTCTGGGTCAATGCAAATTTTCAAGGAAACTTTGGTGATTATAATAATAATTAAAAAATGTTTATATTCCACAGTGGAAAATTTGCTATTGAGGTTAAAATATGAAAAAAAGTGAATTACTGGCGTAGAGGGACCTGGTAACAATTATTGTATAATCTGTTTCAGAAATTCTTTTTTTCCATTTACTGTAATGACTGTTACATAGTCAAACTTTTATTATACTGTCTGTGTATTACTGCTAGTGTCTACATCAGGGATCACAACAACTGGAGTGCTGAAAGTTACCTACCCCTGGTCTACATGATAGAGCTCAAAATAGGTGGCGAGAACTTTATTTTTCAATATAGTAGATACTGAAAAGGCCATCCGATCCTGGGTAAGTAAGAAATGAAACAAATATGAGGCTATTGCACTATTATCAGTAAGTAGTAGACTATAAGAGACCAGAAGAGCAAGTACAGTTTTCAAGATCTTCGTCACAGTATGTGGTGTATTTTATTCCATTGATATGGACAAATACAGTCCTGATCAAAAATTCAAGACCACTTGATAAATGGCAAAAATTATATTCTACATTGTTGGATCTTAACAAGTTCCTAGTAACATAGTACATAAGGCTGAAAAAAGACATTTGTCCATCCAGTTCGGCCTGTCATCCTGCAGGTTGATCCAGAGGAAGGCAAACAGAAAAACCTGTGAGGTAGAAGCCAATTTTCCCCACTTTAGGGGAATAAAAAATTCCTTCCCGACTCCAATCAGGCAATCCGACTAACTCCCTGGATCAACTCTCTAGTAGCTATAACCTGTAATATTATTACGCTCCAGAAATACATCCAGGCCCCTCTTGAATTCCTTTATTGTACTCACCATCACCACCTCCTCAGGGAGAGAGTTCCACAGTCTCACTGCTCTTACCTTAAAGAATCCTCTTCTATGTTTGTGTACAAACCTTCTTTCCTCCAGACACAGAGGGTGTCCCCTCATTACAGTCACAGTCCTGGGGATAAATAGATGATGGGAGAGATCTCTGTACTGTCCCCTGATATATTTCTACATAGTAATTAGAGCTCCCCTCAGTCTTCTTTTTTCAAAAGTGAATAACCCTAATTTTTATAATCTTTCAGGGTACTGTAGTTGCCCCATTCCAGTTATTACTTTAGTTGCCCTCCCCTGGACTCTCTCCAGCTCTGCTATGTCTGTCTTGTTCACAGGAGCCCAGAACTGTACACAGTACTCCATGTGTGGTCTGACTAATGATTTGAAAAGTGGTAGGACTATGTTCTCATGACGGGCATCTATGCCCCTTTTGATGCAACCCATTATCTTATTGGCCTTGGCAGCAGCTGCCTGACACAGTTTTTTGCAGCTTATTTGCTGTTTATTAAAATTCCTAGATCCTTTTCCATGTCAGTGTTACCGAATGTTTTACCATTTAGTATGTACAGGTGACTTGCATGACTTTAGTATGTACGGGTGACTTGCATTGAGATTGAAGGGCTTCAAAAAAAAAACGTCTTCAAAGACCTTGTCTCCTTGAACGCCACAGAACTGCTTGTTTGGCATGACAAGCAGATTCCACCTGAGATGGTTTCTACGCGCCACAGTGGAGGGGGCGCCATAATGGTCTGGGGTGCTTTTTCCTTCAGTGGAACAATGGAGCTTCAGGAAGTGCAGGGGCGACAAACGGCCGCTGGCTATGTCCAGATGTTGCAGAGAGCATTCCTCATGACTAAGGGCCCTCGTCTGTGTGGTAACGACTGGGTTTTTTCAACAGGACAATGCTACAGTACACAATGAACGCAGGACAAAGGTGTCAGTATGGGATCTGCGTCTCCACTGCAGGGTGGCAGATCGTTGTCTGCACATCGCAGCACAATGGGTCCCAGTACTGGCTTACCTTGTAGGAGACGCAGGTGCCCGCCAGCATACAGCCGCATCCGTCCTCTCTGCCAGGTGTCATCTGATGCGCTATAGCACGCGCGCACCTCTCCCTTTCTTATAAGAGTAGGCAGCTGGTTCCTGATTACCGTCCCCACCCGGGGGCGGGACTATTTGTATTTAAGGCAGCTTCACCCATCATGAAGTGCCCAAGCGTGGTTGTTATACCTCTTGACTCCCGCTGAAGCGTCCTACTGTGTCTGTTTATCGGATTTCCTAGATTCTGACCTCCGCTTCATTTGACTACGCATCTGCCTGCCGTCTGTTTATTGGATCACCTGGATTATAGACCTCTGCACTGCCTGACTACGAGTCTGCCCATCTCCTCCTGTAAGTCTGCCTCGATCCTGACCCTGCACTGCCTGACAATGAGACCGCTTATATCTGCACTGCCTGACTACGCATCTGTCCATCTCCTCCTGTAAGTCTGCCTGGATCCAGACCCTGCACTGCCTATGAGACTGCTTATATCTGCACGCTATATTGCTCTGAACTTTGTGT
Source organism: Bufo gargarizans (assembly GCF_014858855.1). Classification (NCBI taxonomy): domain Eukaryota; kingdom Metazoa; phylum Chordata; class Amphibia; order Anura; family Bufonidae; genus Bufo; species Bufo gargarizans. The sequence continues at coordinate 157,296,913 of NC_058088.1, forward strand.
TGCCTATATCTGTCAAGTGACTTTTGAATACTGTCTGCCAGTAAAGACCATCTGTTCCTTTATTCTGCCTTTGTTGGACTCTGTTCACACTACTGCAGGTAGCTGCATTCAAGGTAACAGGTGCAGACACCAGGGTCCTGACTCTGAGAGTCAGCCATCAGCAATATTGGACTAATTCCCAGTCCTCTATCAGCTGACACAGAGGATCTACATCCTCTGGTCATAACAAAAGGACTTCTTCCAGGAGAATAACATCACTCTTTTGGCCCATCCTGCGTGTTCCCCTGATCTAAATCCAATTGAGAACCTTTGGGGATGGATCGCAAGGGAAGTTTACAAAAATGGACAACAGTTCCAGACAGTAGATGGCCTTGGTGCGGCCATCTTCACCACTTGAAGAAATGTTCCCACTCACTTCATGGAAACGCTTGCATCAAGCATGCCGAAACGAATTTTGGAAGTGATAAACAATAACGGTGGAGCTACTCATTGCTGAGTTCATGTTTGGAAGTTGGATTTCTGTTTTGGGGGTTTAGGTTATTTTTGGAGGTGTAGTCCTAAACTTTTGATCAGCTGAAAAACAGCCTGTTTCAGTTTATTTGTTGTCTTTATTAAATTGAATGCTCAAAAAATGTTTTGTCTCACTCTCATTTCTTCTTGTTGTATGTTGAAGCTCTACTTGGAACCTTGTTAAGATCCAGCCATGCTAAATATGATTTTTTGCCATTTATCAAGTGGTCTTAAACTTTTGATCAGGACTGTATGAGCCTATTGCACTAATATCAGTAAGTAGTAGACTATATATGAGACCAGAAGAGCAAGTACAGTTTTCAAGATCTTCGTCACAGTATGTGGTGTATTTGATTCAATTTATATGACGAACTGGAGAGAAAGATTAATGGATCACACATCCACTCGCCTTGAATTGATCTATTGCTGCTAAGCATAGTTTATAAACATGAGGCACTTTGTATATGTTTTGGTCAAAATGCAAAATCCCCCTCCCAGGTCAAGGTGGCCTCTTACGATCCCTAAACTAAATTGATGCTGCACCCGCATTGTGGGCCTATGCATTTTGATCAAAACATATATGATAAGCCTCGTGTTTATGTTTATAAATTGTGAGTGTGTCCCAGCTGGATATGGCTAGGCTGAGGTGATCCTGTCCTCTTTGCCTCTGCTCCGCCTCTACTGGCTACTCTGGGAGGACGCTGATGCTGAGCAGAGAACTTGAAAAAGCTGACGCCGTACTCTGCGCTCTGCCCCTGTTCCACTTGCTATCTATCATTGTGCCCTGTTCTCTTCCATATCTGGCGCCTGGGACAGCAGCTGAATGGCACAGTTGTGTGGTGGTAACTGTGGACTGAGCATGGAGCCTTTTTTGGGATGGGGACCCTGGGCAATTGCCCAGTTTGCCCCCCCCCCCTAATGCCAGCCCTGGTTACAATGGCAGCCTGGGCGCTTCTGAAGCTTTCCAGGCCTGCCATGGTATGCTCCATGCTGGGAGCATGCAGCAGGGAGCTTGGTATAATGCCATTCACCCTAAAAAAACAACAACAAAAAAACCATTAAAATAGTTTAAATCATCCCCCTTTCCCAATTTTACAAATACAAATACATAAATAAGTAAAAAATAAACATATCAGGTATCAACAATATGATTTTTTTTTTCCTGGCAGATGAATGCCATTATTGAAAAAAATATATAAAAACACACAAATGCACAGTTTTTTAGTCACCTTTATAATGGATTATCTGAATGTCGGTGCATTAAAACATGATGCACACGGTGATATATTACACCTGTCTTTAATACTGAGGCACACTAACTGTATCACTAAAATAATGGATTAACTTTGAATGTCGGTGCACTAGAACGTGATGCACACGGTGATATATTACAGCGACAGCCACCAGTCACAGTGGCAGCCACAGACAGCAGTCTCAGCCACAGCCACCAGTCAGTGCCAGCAGTCTTAGCCACAAGCCACAGCCAGCAATCTAAGCCACAGTCACCAGCCTCAGCCACAAATCAGTGCTAGCAGTCTCAGCCACAAGTCTCCGTCACCAGCCACAGCCACCAGTCTCGGCCACCAGCCACAGCCATCAGTCTCGGCCACCAGCCACAGCCACCAGTCTCAGCCACCAGCCAGTGCCAGCCGTCTCAGCCATACAATGTGGTCAAGTTCCTTTGCCATTTAATATAGACTGTTTCTACTAATGTTTATGCACTACTGTTCTAGCGCCCATTATTGTAATGGGCTTAATGTCTAGTATTATTTATTTATGATGTGTGCCAATATTTTATGTAAAAGTTTAGCAGCTTTCTCACTAAAAGTGTCTCCAATGTGCACTTGGGATAGCAAAAAAAAAAAAAAAAACATGTATAGAAAAAGAAATAAAATTGCCACATATGTACTTAATCCTAACACCAAGACTCCATCTGGATCCTTCATGTAGTGGTCTATTACTTATATAATCTTTTCTTTGAAGGAGGTGTCGCTTAGTCAATGTCATGAACAAGGGAACTTTAGGAATTCCATGAAGATAATTATATGTTTGTCCGTAGGTGATTTATTGTGCACATTCAAAATGTTATGCACATCTTTCATGAAGAAAAAAGGCACAAATTAAGGGAATCAGTGAAGTGGATATACAAGATTTGATCACCTGATCAGAGCTAAATATCACTATTAGAGATAAGCGAATTTCTCAAATATTCGATTCGGCCAGTTTGGCAAATAAAAAAAATTGGTTTGATCCGAATTTAGATGTGGTGAATCGGGTTATAAAACGGCTATTTCCTGACTGCAGAGAGCCTTTATAGTGGAGTAGAACACTGTGCCCAAGTCCAGGATGTAGCTGCCACATTAGCCCCTTGGCCATGATCAAGCTGAGGGAGTGTGGGCAAATCTATTACAGTTACCTAGCACAGACCAAGAAGTCAATGTATGGCTATAGAGCAAGTCTAGTGGAGATAGAAGCAGTATTAGATTATGGACTCCACAGCACCAGTGAACGGAAGAAGCCTAAAAGCACCTGGACACAGCCGGATGACTAGGTGCAAAGTTGTCTACCACCACATGCCTCTATGGACATTGTGGTTCACAGTATATGAAAGCATCCTGTACAAATAATGGAGCAAAGGTTTTTGCCTGCCGTTAGGGAGAGCACCTGTTACTAGGATTACAGTTGAGATATTATTTGTATTATCATCTTTACCATATAAATAAACTGTACTGATGACTGAGGCAAGTGATTTAGTAACTGTTATGTAGTTATAATAATAATAAAAATAATAAATACAGCATCAGGATTAGAATTTTGATAGTAGAGATTTTTAGTTTACATATGGCAATATTCAAGTGTGTGACGTTTCGGCACGCAGGCCTTCTTCAGACACTGTCCATAAAAAAAGAAAATCAAACAAAAAACATAAAGTACTGACCAGAATACACATCAGAAAACGGTCAAAATATGCATGTGGTTATAGTAAATAGAAAAATCATAATTTTCATATAACAGTAATATTAACCTATTCTAGTGTAACATTAACATTTGTGTAGGTAGATTACATTGCTAGAGCTAGCATTCCTTGTAAATGACTCTCTCAATCTGTATTACAAAGATGTTTGACAACATTATATTAAAAAAATCCAAGGAAAATGTCTGTATTGTATAGTTCCATTTCCCTTACAGATGTTTTGATCGCAGTATAGATCTGTATATAATATAAGGAACAATAGGAATATAAAGGAAGAAGAGCCCAGTGTGTAAAGAATTAGTCTAAAGCAATTTATAGTAACCTGATTGGATTAGGAGTACTTACCTATGCTGCAGTGATGAAGTGGAACAAGAAGGACGCAGTGCAAGCGAAAATATGGGAAGTCACATGTATCTAGGAGAAGCGTCTAACTTTGGTAGAACGCTTGCCTGTTATGTAGGGGGAGAGGGGGGGAAGTAACTCTCCCCGTTTGCAGTGCACCTGTGTGTGCGTTCCACCAGGCCAGGAAGTTGAGGCATGTGGAACGCATAGGAAAGAAGAGTTGGAGTGGAGGAAGATAAATATAAATATAGTAGCTTTGGGGAGGAAGTAAGCTGTTTAGAGCGCTTAATAGAGTGCTATAGTTGTTTTATGCGGAGGCCGCTCTGAACGGGCGACTTGGAAGGATACACGGCCTGTGTGGAGGTAATTCTCCGGTGCACATGCGCAGAAGGGGTGCGTTCCACTGGCCGGCGCTGTGGAACGCACAGGGAAAGTTGCGCGGTCCACTGCTAATTCAGCGTACTGAGGAGGATGAAAAGTGGCATAGGAATAAAGAGGCAGGAAAAAAAGTATATTTGGGAATAATGTGGATTAAATACAAAAAGAAAGAAGTGACAGAAATGAGAAAGAATCTGAGAGAGTGTAGTAAAGTAGTAAGAATATAGTAAAATATAGGAAGAAGAGTGGTGGAAATAGAGAATGTGGGAAAGTCTAGTACAAATAAAAGGATGGAGATACATACATACATACAAACTCAAAAATTGGAAAATAAAGACTAAAATAAGAAGTAAAAATTGAAAAAATTGAGAAGAAAGTAAAAGTAAAAGAAGGGGGTTACAGACAGATAAGATAGAAATAAAAAATAAAATAATAAAATATAAGATGAAATAAAAGAACAAGAAGAAATAAAAGGCGACTAAGGGAAATGAGAGGAAAAAAGGGAGAGAAAGAGGGGAACAAAGGCTAGGGTAAAAGGTATGGTGGATTGAGAGAGAATAGTGACTGATTAAAAAGGACAAAAAAAGGTGAAATACAGGGAAACTTCCAGGTTGCTAATAGTTGAAGTTTTATTGGTCACTTTTCAAACATCAGTGACGCGTTTCGGCATGTATAGTGCCTTTATCAAACTGTGAATAAGTGGCAATAATATACAAAGTGACATACTCATTTAAATAGCCCGCCCAGTATCACGTGGTTCTGACGTCATGTTGTCAAATCGACCATAGCGTCTATGCACATTTCACAAGAAGCTATTGTATGCTTGTATTCTTGTGAAATGTGCATAGATGCTCATTATGTCTTTTTAAATACGGTATGTTTTTACAGTGCATTTCAAGTGCGGCGAACAAGATACTTACCATCCGTAAAATAGCTGATCTTCATTATGCATAACCCGCCCCCATGAGTTCTTTGGAGCGTACAGTTGTGGCCAAAAGTTTTGAGAATTACATAAATATTGGAAATTGGAAAAGTTGCTGCTTAAGTTTTTATAATAGCAATTTGCATATACTCCAGAATGTTATGAAGAGTGATCAGATGAATTGCATAGTCCTTCTTTGCCATGAAAATTAACTTAATCCCAAAAAAAGGACAGATTGTTCTTCTGCAGAAAATATGGTGAATGGACTGCTGAGGACTGGGGCAAAGTCATATTCTCCGATAAAGCCTCTTTCCGATTGTTTGGGGCATAAGGAAAAAGGCTTGTCCGGAGAAGAAAAGGTGAGCCAACAGTAAAGCATCATGAGACCATTCATGTGTGGGGTTGCTTCTCATCCAAGGGAGTGGGCTCACTCACAATTTTGCCCCAAAACACAGCCATGAATAAAGAATGGTACCAAAACACCCTCCAACAGCAACTTCTTCCAACAATCTAACAACAGTTTTGTGAAGAACAATGCATTTTCCAGCACAATGGAGCACCGTGCCATAAGGAAAAAGTTAGAACTAAGTGGCTCGGGGACCAAAACGTTGACATTTTGGGTCCATGGCCTGGAAACTCCCCAGATCTTAATTCCCATTGAGAACTTGTGGTCAATCCTCAAGAGGCGGGGGGACAAACAAAAACCCACTAATTCTGACAAACTCCAAGAAGTGATTATGAAAGAATGGGTTGCTATCAGTCAGGAATTTGCCCAGAAGTTGATTGAGAGCATGCCAAGTCGAATTGCAGAGGTCCTGAAAAAGAAGGGCCAACACTGCAAATACTGACTCTTTGCATAAATGTCATGTAATTGTCGATAAAAGCCTTTGAAACGTATGAAGTGCGTGTAATTATATTCCACTACATCACAGAAACAACTGAAACAAAGATCTAAAAGCAGTTTAGCAGCAAACTTTGTGAAAACTAATATTTGTGTCATTCTCAAAACTTTTGGCCACGACTGTACATGGTCGCTATGACAACATGACGTCAGAACCACGTGATACAGGACGGGCTATTTAAGCGAGTATGTCACTTTGTATGTTATTGCCACTTATTCACAGTTTGATAAAGGCACTATGTGTGCAGAAACGCGTCACTGATGTTTGAAAAGTGACCAATAAAACTTAAACTATTAGCAACATGGATGTGACGGTCTTTCACCTTTTTTTGTTCATTGGGGAACACGACCCTACGATCAAGCACCACAATTCATCACACACAGTGTCGACTGATTTGGACAACATGATTAAAAAGGACATCATGCTGCGGCAATAGGAGTGTCCAAATGGTTAATGGGCCTGAAAAATAGAAGAAAAGGGGGATTAAATATTCATACAGCTACAATATCAGATGTACAGTAATTAAAGAAAACTCTGTATCTCATATTCTCTGTTAAGACCTGTGGGTGTTAGACTCTGTAGCCTGTGAATCCAATACGCTTTGCGTATTTTTAGCTGTTTGGCTCTGTCACCTACTCGTCTTGGGGGGGTGGGGGGGATGTGTTCCACCCATTGGAATTTAAGTTGAGCAATACTGTGTCTAGCATGATCAAAGTGAGCAGGGGCAGGTAAAAGGAGGTTCTTTCTTCTAATTGTGGATTCTAGGATCTTCTGGGTAGTTTCTCCAATGTAAATTAAACCACATGGACATTTTAGGATATACACTACATAATCAGAGTCACATGTAAAAAACTCTTGTATTGGGATTGATTTGCCCGTATATGGATGGAGGACCTCCGAGACCTTGAGAACAGTGAGCATTGTAAGCAGTGAAGGCATGGACATGTGCCTCATCTTTGTGTGTATAAGAAGGTTTGTCTGGGTGCTATAATTGAGGGTCCTTCATCTGCTCATACGAGTAAGTCCCATAGATATTTGGGCCGTCGGTTACAGGGTAAGATGGGTGCACTAAATTCTGGTATCTGTGGTTATGCTCTTTGCAAGATGTGACAATGGCATCGGATGATGTTCAGAATTTTACGGTCACATGGATGGTATGTGTGTACAAAATTTATGCGTTTTATATGTTGTGTGGGTTTTGGTTTAATTGGTTGATTCAGTATATGCGATGGATAGCCACGATCAAGAAAACTGGCCTTCATCTCTTCTAGTCTTTGTTGACTGTTTGGGGACATGTTGTATAATTCTACAGACTCTGTGTAGTTGTGAGCCTGGTAGGGCTTTCTTGGTGCTAAGGGGATGTAAACTGGTGTAATGTAATAAGTTATTGCGGTCTGTGGGTTGTCTGTAAAGATCTGTACTTGGGTTACTGGTCTTGTCCCTCATGACTGTGATATCTAGAAAGTTGATAGATGTGTGGTCATTTGTAATTCTGGGTAAATTGAATTGTGGGCATAGTGGAAGCTCATCAGCTACACCGCCACATACAACGCTTCCTCAATCTCCTACTCCATATGGATCTCCACCTCTTAGATCAAGATAATTATTTTTTATTTTTACGTACTTTATGTTATTTTAAGTCATTTCCTTATCCACATTTGTTTGCAGAGCACTTGCCATGCCCTTAGCCACATTTTGCTGCCATTTGCAGCCCTCTAGCCCTTTCTATGAGTTTTTTTAGAGCCATTTTAGTTCTCCAAAGTTCAGGTCCCCATTGACTTCAATGGGGTTCGGGTCAAGTTTGGGTCCCGAACTCAAACTTTTTTGTGAAGTTCGGCAGAACCAGTCGAACCCGAACATCCAGGTATCCACTCAACTCTAGTAATCCCAAGGCCTTTCCCTAACTACTGCCAGTATGAACAGATCCTGATGATGGAAATGCTCATACGCTGGATATCTATGCCATTCTAAAACTGACAAGCCCTAGGAGAGGTAGCAGGAGTTGAGACTGCTGGTTCCTTCCCAGATGAAGAAACCCGCGTCTCCCTGAGGCCTAGAACCAAAACACACTTGAGAACAACAACCAGAAAAGGCAACTAGTACTTAGCTTTGAGATGTGTGGAGAAGCAGGAGATCCAAGACAAACAAGCTGTAGCAACTACAAGAGGAAATCAGAGAGACCTGTCAGATAGCCTCATGTGCAGCAAGTCTATCCGATCTTCTCACCTCTATCACAGGAGGGACCGTGACAGTACCCCACCTTCTACGGGTGATCTCTGGACACCCAGGGCCGACCTTATCAGGATGCGCCCTATAAAAGGCCTTCACAAGGCGACTGGCATTCGCGTCGGTCGCCGGAACCCACATTCTTACCTCTGGACCTTAACTCTTCCAGTGCACAAGATGTTGAAGAGATAGGCGAAGAATACGTGAGTTCACTATTCTGGCAGTCTGAAACTCAAGATTACCATCCACCATGACAGGAGGTGGTGGCAGGGAGGACTGTTCAGCAGGTTCGACATATCTTTTAAGCAATGACTTGTGAAAAACATTATGAATTTTCAAAGCCTGCGGAAGTTCAAGACGAAAAACCACCGGATTAATAATGGCAAAGATATTGTATGGCCTGATAAACCTTGGCCCCAACTTCCAAGAGGGTACCTTCAACTTAATATTTCTTGTGGACAGCCACACAGAATTACCCACTCTCAGGTCCGGACCATTTATAAGTGTCTTGTCAGCCATACATTTATACTTTTTGCCCATTTTATTTAAATTGTTTTGAATTTCCTCTTCAGGTATACCAGAAATCCCAGTACCAGAAAATGTGCAAAACTGTGGATGGAACCCATATGCACCAAAAAACTGCAACTTATTAGTGGATTCCTGTCTACGGTTATTTATGGAAAACTCGGCCAACAACAAAAATGAAGACCACTCTTCTTGATTCTCAGAGACAAAACATCTCAAATAAGTCTCCAGATTCTGGTTAGTGCGCTCAGTCTATCCGTTTCGACTGAGGATGAAAGGCAGAAGAGAAGGACAATTGGACTCCCAGATGAGTACAGAACGCCTTCCAGAATATGGAAATAAATAGGGTCCCTCTATCAGACACCACATCAAAGTGAATGCTGTGTAGTTTCATGATGTTATCAACAGACTCTTGAGCAAGAGTTTTGGCATTAGGTAAACCTGATAATGGTATAAAGTGCACCATCTTGCTGAAGCGGTCAACAATCACCAGAATCACAGTTTTCCCAGAGGAATTAAGCAAATCTGTGATAAAGTCCATGGACAAATGAGTCCAGGGTCAGGTTAGGATAGACAAGGGAAGTAGAGATCCTTGGCATGTGCACAAGTCTCACGAGCTGCCACATAGCCCTCAACAAATTTATATAACCCTGGCCACCAGAATCTCTGGGAAATGAGATCCACAGTGGATCTTCTCCCAGGGTGTCCCACAGGGGAGGGCTGGCAGCCTTAGTCCTGGGGGGCAAATGCAGTCAAGTGGCCAATTTTAGCCCCGCCCATTATTAAAAGCCCCTCTTACATATAATAGGCCACTCCCAACAAACACTACAGCTGAAATTCTATTGTTGAGGCCTGTCTCTACACATCATACGGAGAGGGGAGGGCCTGTCCTGGCTGCACTGCCTGCTTCACATTATAAAATAAACAGCAGGCTACAGGCAGGAAGCTCCCCCACTCTCCTCCCTCCCCAGATTCTGCTCAAGTCCTGTGGTTCCCTCCACCATCTGCCACCCGCCCGTGGCCTGCTGCCCCCTTTCGCCGCCCTCGCCCAGCTCTGAATCCTCCTTCTGCAAATGGCAGGGGGAGGAGCCAGAGCATCTCTTCTCCTACACAGCGCCACATACCTCTTACATCCAGTGATGTCACCTTTGTTGTAGACGTTCTCTTTCTTTATCTTCTCCATTCAGATCAGACCACCATGATGATTTTTCTGCCATCTCCCGTCTCTGCAGAGATTGAGAAACAGACATTAGTTTCCCATATTTCCATCATCTTCACATCTTCTGAACACCCTTTCCTGCCACCCCCAATACTATACTGCAGAAACAGTCCCCCTAGAAATACTACTACCACACAGATAGTGCCCCCAATACTGTGCCTGCTGTGCCCCCAATACTATACTGCAGAAAAAGTCCCCCTGGAAATACTACTACCACACAGATAGTGCCCCCTTAAACAATTATTGGCACACAGTGCTTCTAAAAAATAACTGTGCCCAGACACTAATAGTATAAAGATAATGTCCCCCAAAAATAATTGTGCTAAGCTGATACTATGCCAGGGTGCCCCCAAAGTAACAGTGCTCCCAAAAATCCCACCAATAGAAATAATTCTCTGCCAGAGCACACTTAGTAGTAATAATGCCACTATAGTGCCCTAGTAATAATGTTCCTCATAGCCCCCCAGTAGTAGTAAAGCTCCCCATAATACCTCCTAGTAGTATTAATTCTCCCTATAATATGACAGTACATGAAATACGCCTGCTTAGTGCCTGCAGTTGAGCTAATGTCCCCATAATGTATGCCAGTATTAAATACCCCTATATAGTGCCCCAGTAAATGCCCTCATAGTGCTCCTCTCCCCCTTCCCCATAGTGTCCCCCATAATATGCCAGCAAAAAAAATGCCCCTTCTTAGTGCTCCCAGCAGATGCCCCTAAAGTGCTCCTCTCCCCCACAATGTGCCAGTAAAAAATGCTCCTTCTTAGTGCCACCATATGCCCTAATAGTGCTCCACTCCCCCATAGTGCCCCCCAAAAATGCCCCATAGTGCCTCCCATAATGTGCCAGTAAAAAATGCCTTCTTAGTGCCACAAAATGCCATAGTGCCCCCCATAATGTGCCAATACAAAAGGCCCCTTTAGAGCCCCCACTTTCCCATATTGCCCCCAAATAATTCCCCTATAGTAACACCAGATGCCCCATAGTGCCGCTCTCCCGAATAGTGCCCCATTTAATGTGCCAGTAAGAAATGCCCCCATAGTTCCCCCCCATAGTGCCAGCTCCTCCCATAGTTCCAGCTCCACTCATAGTGCAAGCTCCCCCCCATAGTGTCATCCCCCCGTAGTGTCAGCACCCCATAGTGCCAGCCCCCTTATAGTGCCAGCCCCCCCATAGTGAAAGCTCCCCCATAGTGCCAGCCCCCCCATAGTGCCAGCTCCCTCATAGCCATAGTGCCAGCTCCCCCCTATAGTACCAGCTCCCCCATAGCCATAGTGCCAGCTCCCTCATAACCATAGTGCCAGCTCCCCTCCATAGTGCCAGCTCCTCCCCAAAGTGCCAGCTCCCCCCCATAGTGCCAGCTCCCCCATAGCCATAGTGACAGCTCCCCCCGCAAAGAAAAAACAAACAAAACACTAATGCTTACCTCCATCAGCAGCGATGCAGGCCTGTTCCGGCCTGTGTCCCTGCTGTGTGCTGCCCGGCTCAGGCGGCGCGATGATAGTGACGTCATCGCGCTGCCTGAGCCGCCCTCTGATAGGCTGCAGGAATTAGTGCCTGCGGCCTATCAGAAGAACAGGGGAGGGACATGCCTCTCCCTCCCCTGCCCCACAGCACAGCGGCGATACAGATGAATATGGAGATGAGCACTTACACAATGGAAGCGCTCATCTCCTACTGCCCTCCGCCACTGCTGCCCGACGCAATTACATCCAGGGCCGCACCGCCTGTGGTGATCGGCGGTGCGGCCCTGAGGAATAAAAAAATAAAAACATTTTTTTTTTGTTGAAGACGGGCAGCCCAGCGGCCGTTTTTTTAGGGATGCCTGGGGGGCAATTGTCGCCCAGGCCGCCCCTGGGGTCCCGTAAGAACTGTATCGTGATCAGGGCCAGATTTTGGGGTGTGCAAGCTGTGCAGCCGCACAGGGTGCCATGGCAAAAGGGACACCCAGGGCCAGACTGTGCCAACACCCTTACTACTTTAGAGACGACCTGCCTGTGTCACAACTTGAACACTTCTCATTTACAAAATTCAAATGTGACAAATACCAGGCATCTGTACTGCCATCCTCAGGAGAGGGAGAAGGAGAGATGTGTCTGCTGGGATTCAAACCCACAACCTTCTGTATCAGAGGCAAAGCACTTACCCACACAGCTATAAGAGCTGCATAGCCACTGACTGAAAAAATATGAGACTTCAACTGTAGACAGCTACCCCAACACACCCAGCACTGCTATATCTCTATATGACAGCTGCCCCAGCACACTCAGTCTTGCTATATCTCTATATAGCTGTGTGGTTAAGTGCCTTACCTCTGATACAGAAGGTTGTGGGTTCGAGTCCCAACAGAAACTTTTCTGAAATACAGGCTAAATTTGAATACACAAGCACTGACTCCATATATGGACATACAGCATGGGACACAGGAAGAGGCTGCATCACATCGCTGACATGTATAAGTGTTTTTTTTTAATACTGTTACTGCCACATGGGGGGGGAGAGGGAGGCACTTGATACTGGCACATGGTGGGAGGGGGGTTGGCACGTGATACTGGAACTTTTGGGAGGGGCGAGATGGCACTATGATACTGGGACATAGGGGGGAGAGAGGCACTTGATACTGGCACATGGAGGGGTTTGGCACTTGATACTGGCACATGGGGGGTTGGCACTATGATACTGGCACATGGCGGGGTGAATGGGAAGGAGGGAGGAACTTGATACTGACACATTGGGAGGGGGGAGATGGCACTATGATACTGGCAGATATGGGGGGGAAGGAGAGAGGCACTTAATACTGGCACATTGGGGGGAGAGATGGCACTATGATACTGGCACATGGGGGGGTGGGTGGGAAGGAAAGAGGCACTTGATACTGGCACATTGCGGGGGGGGGAGATGGCACTATGATACTGGGACATGGGGGGGAAGGAGAGAGGCACTTGATACTGGCACTTTTGGGGGGAGATGGCACTATGATACTGGGACATGGGAGGGAGGAGAGAGGCACTTGATACTGGCACAAGGGGGGATTTGGCACTTGATACTGGCACATGGTGGGAGGGGGGTTGGCACGTGATACTGGAACTTTTGGGAGGGGCGAGATGGCACTATGATACTGGGACATAGGGGGGAGAGAGGCACTTGATACTGGCACATGGAGGGGTTTGACACTTGATACTGGCACATGGGGGGTTGGCACTATGATACTGGCACATGGCGGGGTGAATGGGAAGGAGGGAGGAACTTGATACTGACACATTGGGAGGGGGGAGATGGCACTATGATACTGGCAGATATGGGGGGGAAGGAGAGAGGCACTTAATACTGGCACATTGGGGAGAGATGGCACTATGATACTGGCACATGGGGGGGTGGGTGGGAAGGAGAGAGGCACTTGATACTGGCACATTGCGGGGGGGGAGATGGCACTATGATACTGGGACATGGGGGGGAAGGAGAGAGGCACTTGATACTGGCACTTTTGGGGGGAGATGGCACTATGATACTGGGACATGGGAGGGAGGAGAGAGGCACTTGATACTGGCACAAGGGGGGATTTGGCACTTGATACTGGCACATGGGGGGGTTGGCACTATGATACTGGCACATTGGGGGGGGGAGGAGAGAGGAACTTGATACTGGCACATGGGGGGGTTTGGCACTATGATACTGGGACATCATACCCTGTCACCTTTACCCAGTCCCCTGCCCCCCTTAATCATACCCAGTGTCAACCAAAGCCAGTCCCCTGCCCCTTAATCATACCCAGTGTAACCCTTATCCAGTACCCTGCCCCCCTTAATCATACCCAGTGTCTGTCACCCTTAAATTAAGGGGGAAGGGTCTAATTGAGGGGGCAGGGGACTGGGTAAGGGTGACACTGGGTATGATTAAGAAGGGCAGGGGACTGGGTAAAGGTGACAGGGTATGATTAAGGGGGCTGGGGACTGGCTCTGGGTGACACTGGGTATGATTAAGGGGGGCAGGGGACTGGGCACAAATGACAGGGTATGATTAAGGGGGGCAGGAGACTGGCTATGGGTGACACTGGGTATGATTGTACTTGTTTGCACTTGCACTTAAATTATCTGTAATAAAAAAACTGTTACAAAGATTGTTTTCCTCTTTGTGTATGTTTAGGTAAACCAGGGGGACGGGGCACCACAAGATTAGCTTGCACAGGGCGCCTGAACACCTAAGGCCTGCCCTGATCGTGATGTTCCTTAAACACCATGTGTCGTAGTTCCAAAGGGACAAACAACTTCCCTGGAGGACAGGAATCAGGTGCCTCTCCCTGGGCCTCTAACACCTCTGCCTCAAGTTCAGGATAAAGGGTGGCTACAACAACCCCATCAGCCAATATCGGAGCAGGCTCCTGCAAAACACCCCCCACCCTCCCCGGAAAAGCTACGGGACAAGGCATCAGCTTTGACGTTTTTAATCCCAGGGTGATAAGTGACAATGAAATTAAATATAGTACAAAACAACGACCATCTGGCCTGCCTTGGGTTCAGACGTTTAGCCGACATCAGGTAAGCCAGATTTTTGTAATCAGTAATTACCGTAATGGGATGAATCGCTTCTTTCAACCAATAATGCCATTCCTCAAAGCCAATTTAATGGGCAGCAACTCTCTATTACCTACATCATAATTTCTTTCGGCAGAAGAGAGTTTTTTTTAGAGAAAAAGCACAAGGGCGCCATTTGCTAGGAGAAGGACCCTGCAACAAGACTGCTCCAACCCCTACCCTTAAAAAAGTCAACTTCCACAATGAATGGTTGTGACACATCAGGTAGCAGCAGAATAGGAACAGAAGCAAAACATTCCTTTATCGCTGAAAAAGCATGTAATGCTTCTTCAGACCAGACTGAGAAATCCACGCCTTTCTTAGTCATATCAGTTAAAGGTTTAAATTTACGGTAGTAGTTGGTGAACCCCAAAAATCGCATGAATGCCTTCAGATCTTCAGGTAGATCCCAGTCCAACATAGCACAGACTTTTTTTCGAATCCATACGAAAACCCGAAGATGAAAGTAGGTATCCCAAAAATTGCAGTTCTGGGACCGCAATTACACACTCCATTTTAGCATACAATTTATTCTCTCTTAGGATCTGTAAGACCTGTCTCACATGATCCTGATGCATGTCCATATCAGGGGAATAAATTAAAATATCATCCAGATAAACCACTACAAACCTGTCAACCAGATGATTAAGGATGTCATTAATGAAGTGTTGAAAAAAAAGCAAGAGCATTGGTCAAACCAAAAGGCATGACCAGATTCTCAAAATTACCCTCTGGAGTATTAAAGGCCGTTTTCGATTCGTCCCTCTTTACTAGACTCTTATCAGATTATATGCCCCCCTCAAATCCATAAAAAGGAAGGGGATAGGGATCACGGATAGTGATGCCGTTAAGCTCACAGAAGTCCAAACATGGCCTAAGAGTTCTATCCTTTTTTTTAACAAAGAAGAAGCCTGCAGCCACTGGTGATTTGGATGGTCTAATATGACCTTTAGCCAAACTCTAGGTGATATACTCTCACATGGCTACTCTTTCGGGTTCAGAAAGATTATACAACAGAGACTTTGGCAATCTAGCTCCAGGAATAAGGTTGACGGGGCAATCATACTCCCAATAAGGAGGCAACTACTGGTCTCCACCCAATTCGAAAGGAAAGAAGGTAACATTTTAGTAGTTACAACAGAAAGCCACGTGCTGATACAGTTGTGAATGCAGTCTCGCTTGCCAATCGATGGTAGGGTTATGTTTGGTTAACCATGGTAAACCTAGCACCAGAGGAGCAGGCAAACCCTCCAGCACAACACATGAAATGGATTCAATATGAGAATCTCCCACCTTTAGGCGAATGTCCTGCACCATTTGAGACAGACACTTTTGAGAGAGAGGGGCAGTAATGTGTTTAATGCACTTGTTGTCAAACCATGCATACGGACAAACTGGTAATCCACATGGTTAACCCCTGCCACACTGTCAATAAATACTTCCATTTCCACAGTTTTGGAGTCTAGAAGAACCTTGGCAAGCAGGATAAATCATGTACTACTGGTAAAAGAAAAAAAGTATATTCTCAGATTCCCCACCCACACTACCAAGAGTGAGAAGAGGACTAAACACATTAGTTTTTGTTTTATTTTCCTTTTCACCTTGATGTTTAACATAAGGACATACGTTAACAAAATGTCCTCGTTTACCACAGAAAAAGCAAAGTCTTTTCTTAACCCTAAAGTTTTTATCACCTGGTCCAGGAGTGACCTGCCCCAATTACATTGGCTCATCACCAGACAGGAGTTTGTGTATCTTTACCCAGGGTTTCAGAAGAGACCGCTTCCCCATATGATAGTACAAGAGGGCAAGAGGAACTTTAGATCTCTCCCTCAGGCATCTATCAATACGTACAGCTAGAGACATGGCCGCCTCCAATGATTCTGGATTTTTGTGAAATGACAAGGCGTCCTTCAGGTTCTCAGACAGCCCTTGACAGAACTGACTACGGAGAGATGGATCATTTCACTCCGTATCCATTGCACGCCTCCTAAATTCAGAGCAATAGGGCTCTGCAGAACGTTCTCACTGCCGCAAACCACGCAACTTAGATTCGGCCCAAGACTGAGCATCATCTATAAGTAGTGAAATAATAATCCCCACTCTTCGACTCTCGTCCCCAGAAGAGTTAGGACGTAGTCTAAAATATAATTTGCACAACTCCCTGAACCGAGCAAAGTTGTCACTTCCCCCGGAAAACGTATCCTGGAGAGCGACCTTAGGTTCACCGGAATCCACCGCCTGTGGTCTCTGAAATTATGCAACGGTCGTACGGAGGTCAGCTACCTCCAAAGACAGCCTTTGCAGACGATCAACCAGTGCAGAAACCATAGTTGCACTGAAAAACACAAAGGATAAAGTTTTTTTTTTGGTGGTTGATAATGTCACGGATAAAGGGGAAGGGGAAAACACAGATACACACAAAATGAAATAGACAACAGTCTAGGCCTCAAAAGTTAAAGAAGAGGGATGCTGGCTTCTTAGTAATCCCTAGGCCTTTCCCTAACTTCTGCCAGTATGAGCAGATCCTGATGGTGGAAATGCTCATACACCGAATACCTATGCCCTTCTAAAACTGATGAGCCCTAGGAGAGGTAGCAGGAGTCAAGACAGCTGGTTCCTTCCCAGATGAAGAAACCCGCGTCTCCCTGAGGCCTAGAACCAAAACACACCTGAGATCAACAACCAGAAAAGGCAACTAGTACTTAGCTTTGAGATGTGTGGAGAGGCAGGAGATCCAAGACAAACAAGCTCTAGCAACTACAAGAGGAAATCAGAGAGATCTGTCAGCCTCACGTGCAGCAAGTCTATGCCGATCTTCTCACCTCTGTCACGGGCGGGACCGTGACAAAAGGGCTTTAGAACATATAACTGCACCGCTGAACGGCAAATAGGCCCTTACTTTTTTCCACTTATACACACCATAAAAGGCTTTAGAACATATAACTGTACCGCTGAACGGCAAATAAGATATAGATTTTTTTCCACTAATACATGCCAAAAAGGGCTTTAGAACATATAACTGCACCGCTGAACAGCAAATAGGCCCTTACTTGTTTACACTTATACACTCCACAAAAGGCTTTAGATCATATAACTGCACAGCTGAACGGCAAATAATATATATATATTATTTTGCCACTAATACATGCCAAAAAGAGCTTTAGAACACATAACTGCACTGCTCAATGACAAATAATATATATTTTTTGCCACTAATACATGCCAAAAAGGGCTTTAGAACTTATAACTGCACTGCTGAACGGCAAATAGGCCCTTTTTTCCCACTTATTCAAACCACAAAAGGTTTAGAACAAATAACTGCACCGCTGAATGGCAAATAATATATTTTTTTTGCCACTAATACACGACAAAAAGAACTGTAGCTTTCTCACTTCACCACACAGCGGCTAATAAGCCCTTTTTTTTCTTACTACCACAAGCCAAAAAATTATTTAGAACATATAACTGCACTGCACAAGGGCAAATAAGACGTAGAAATATTTCCTTGTAATAAACTCTGTTAACGGCTGTATCAAATAGTACTGCACCCCAATAACAAGAATGGTTTGCTGGAATTACAGAGCTGTGTAATGGCAATTTGGATCCGCAGTCAGTACAGCAAGGTGTAATAGGATTGTTTCTATTACGCAGGCTGTAACCTCCCCTACTGAACCCTGTTCTGCTTCAATATTGTGAAATGGTTCCTCCCTATCCTTTCCCTGAACTTGTATACAGCAAAATAAAAGTTTTAAAGTCTTTTCTACCATTGTCCCTAGTGCCCGCTGACGTCTCTGGAAAATTAGCCATTTTAGGAAAAAATGTGACTCATTACCACGAAACATGAGGAAATTCGGATTCGGCGAGAATCAAATTTTTCTTGAAATTCGGATAGAATTCCACTTCGTCAACTTTGATTCGCTCATCTCTAATCACTATATAAGAAGAAACAACATATAATCCCAAACTCAAGAGAGTCAAAGTGCTGGTAAATACCAGAATAAACCTTGTGTGCAAAAGTTAAAATAGTTTCATATATTGAACCATACCAATTGTACATAATCTCTGGTTGACATCTGTATGTAATCTCAAAATAGTAAAAAAAAAAAAAAATCAACATCTAAAAAATCACTTTACCCTGATAATTTCTGATTAAAAAAGTTCATACGCTTTGAATTCAGGCTGTTTAGATCCTAAGCAAAACTTAGGAACTTATTAATCATTTTTGAGGAAAATAAATTCCCATACAACAAAGATATGTTTGTGTTATTCTATAATGGACATAATTTCCAATTTTACTACCACTGCACATGGGATTTGTTGTAGCATTCCAAAATTACTAATCTCTTAATTATATTAACTAAAGCCTGTATTACACTGCCCGATTTTTCGGCCGATAATCGCTAAGGAGCGCTCATTAACGATCATCCGGCAGTATAATACTGCCGCAGATTGCACAATGACGAGCAGGAACTTGATCATTGGGCAATCCAAATCCTTTGACATGTTTAAAAATTATTGTTTGTTGGCGGCAGATTGTGGTGTCTAATAACAATTTGCTGTTGGCAATGCACTATACACCATGGGGACGAGCAATAGAATTGAGATTGCTCATCTCCATGCTGTGGAGGAGATCGGTGCATGTAATAGCAGTGGTCTCCACTAGAGAGCAGGTGATTGCCGGGAGGGAGTGCTTCCCTCCTGACAATGGTCTTCCACATTGGGCTGTGTAATACAGCATTAAGTGTCCTTCGAGGGACCAGTTTAAGCCCAGAAGGAGTGCTGGCCTGTGATATAACAAGTCAATCAGCGCACATTTAAAGAAAAATTTTAGACCAGCCAACCAGTTTGCATATCATCAGCAGAACATATATATGGGAACTGTACTGTCAGCCACCTGATAAAATCACAGTTCTCAGGTGATCAGTTCATTTAATGCTCATATCAGACCCTTTGCTATTACTTAAAATTGGGCGCTAGGGGTCACCCATTTCTCTTGATCATCTTTGAGATCTTTCTTCATCCTGATTGGAGTCCATCTGTGGTAAATTCAGGTGATTGGGCATGATTTGGAAAGAAAATAACTGCCTATAGAGCTAGCTAAGAAACAGGACTGTGTGGAGGCACAGATCTGGAGAAGAGTACAAAAGAATTCTGGTGCTCTGATAGAGCCCAGTCGCCTCCATAATTCTTTAAAGTTGTAGTTTGTAGTTGAAGTTTAGAACAACCATATATCTTCCTAGAGGTGGCTGCCTCACTATACAAAGAAATTGGAGGAAAAGGGCCTTGATAAGAGAGATGACCAAGAACCCTATGGTCATTCTGGATGATCCTATGCTTGGATGAAAGAAACTTCCAGAATGTCAAGCATTCCACTAATCTAGATTGTATGGCAGTGGCCAGAAAGAAACATCTCCTCAGTAAAAGACACATGAAAGCCCTCCTGGAGTTTTGAAAATAAGCACCCAAAGGACTGTGAGACTGTGAGAAACAAGGTTTTCTGGTCTGATGAAACAAAAATTAATCTCTAAGCATCATGTTTGGAGGAAAGCAGGCGCTGTTTATCATCTTCCCAATACCATTGTAAGGGAGTCTGCAGTTCCGGTTTTCTTGCGGGCAGATACGGTGGTGCATCCATGCTGGTGCGATCCCGTGCCCGTGCCGAGTCGGTTGGACGTCCGCGTGCACTGCCCAAGGGGTGATTCGCAAAAAGGAATCAACCCCTGTGCACAAATTCAAAGTTGATTAGGGATTTGCTGCACAGGTGCTAATAAGTAGGATCATTGCATGGTCTATGAGGTTCTGAGAAGCAGCACTCTGTGATTGGCCAGCAGATGTTTAACAGGTGATCTCCCTGGCTGATCAGTGCTCACTGTTGTCTCTACAACCTGGGAGTATGCTGGTTCAGAGTCACTGAGTTTGTTCCATGCATGAACTCTGTGTGTCTTCATATAGTGAATGCCTCTGGAAACCTCGTCTCTGCTCTACAATTGCACCGTGTGTGGCCTCGGATCGGACCTTGGATACTTCACCGTCTCATCCTTAGGTACCTGGTTTCACAGACTCTTCTGTATGAACTTTAGCCTGGTCTGGCTTTTCTCTGACGTTTTCCCACAGAGGTTATTATTTTGACTACATTATTTCTCCCCGTTGCCCGGCAACCTGGTCTGAATAGTATCTCGCATCTATCTGCGGGATGCAGCGCAGTGACGTCACCTTACGTTTGTGCGCTCCAAGTTGAACAAACCGGCCTCTTACAGCGCATGCGCCATTACATCCAGCGCTGTGCTCCGGAGACGCGGCTTTGGAACCAAGCCTCGTTCCCAAGGCTAGTTCCGGAAACCTTCTGTGCGCATGCGCGGTTGAATTAAGCGCCGCACAACGGGGATATATCCGGAAACCAAGGCTCGGTTTGGGGGCAGGTACAAGATTTAAACTCGAACAGGCACCAGAGCGGGGTGGATATTATCTATTTTTTCCACCCTGTGCAACAGGCTGTCAGGCTTCTTTTTGAGCAGCATCAGTCCTCATAGCCTGCAACCTGTGCAATAAGGATGCACATGGCACATCATTTGTGTATCCTGTCACAACTTAACTGCCCAGCTCCCTGCTGTTTCCCCTGATGAGTCTTACGCTCACCCGTGAGTGAAACATGCATGTAGGGATTTTCTAGGAGAGGGCTATTCAGGGTCTCCAATTCTAGGGTTAGGTTCCGGATGGGACAACCTTGTTCTAGTGGGTGTACCGTGGTCAAGCCTCAGGGCTAGTGTAGGACCCTATTAGGGTAATATTAAGGACCCATAGGCCGGACCCCTATCCGTGTGCAGCAACATTAATACCAAGGACCCATCTTTGATCCGAGAGGTAACTGCGGCACAATTGGAGTCGCCCAACTATGCGGTAGGACAAACTGGTTATCATCACACGGGTGCCGCCGTTGACCACTTTATCTCTTTTTTAGTGCTACCTAAGTTTATGATGTGTATGCTTGAATTTTGTTTGGAGTCACCAATACTCTAATGTCATATGAGATGTGACACGATTGAAGCTACACTTCTATTTGTTTGAGGTTCTATTTATATTTATATATCTATGTAAGGGGCTATTTTCTCAAATCTATAATTAAAAGCTAAGTTTTAATATCTTAAAAATTCGATCACTCATACCAGATATTTCTCATTAACACAGGTGGTCCTGAAAATATATCATATACTCTATATACATTCTTTTGCTACATTATTTCTGTATGATTTCTGGCTTGGACTTTACTGCTGTGTTTTCAATAAATCCACGTTTGTTCAAGTCTTTGCCTGGTTGCTTGGGGTTCTGCAGCATTACAACCATCCCTTCAGTAAAGCATGGTGGTGGCAGCATTGTGCTGTGCGGATGTTTTTCAGCAGCTGTGACAAGGTTGAGGGAAAGCTGAATGGAGCTAAGTACAGAGACATTCTCAATAAGAACCTAATCTAGAGTGCTCTGGACTTCAGATAGGCTGAAGTTTCACCTTCTATAAAGACAAGGACCCTAATCACACAGCCAAGACAACACAGGAGTGCCTTAGGGACAACTCTGTTAGTGGCTATGTGTGGCTCAGAGCCAGAGCTCTGACTTGAACTCAAACAAGCATCTCTGGAAAGACCGGAAAATGACTGTCCACCGACATTCCCCATCCAACCTGACAGAACGTAAGAGGATCTGCAGAGAAGAATGGCAGAAACTCCCAAATCCCAGGTGTACAAACATTGTGGCATCATACCTTATAAGACTGGAGGCCGTAATTGCTGCCAAAGGGGGTTCAACTAAGTCCTAAGTAAAAGATATGAGTGCTTATGTCAAAAAATTAGCAAGGATTTTGAA
The DNA here is from genome assembly GCF_014858855.1 of Bufo gargarizans. Taxonomy (NCBI): domain Eukaryota; kingdom Metazoa; phylum Chordata; class Amphibia; order Anura; family Bufonidae; genus Bufo; species Bufo gargarizans. The sequence continues at coordinate 157,319,339 of NC_058088.1, forward strand.
CATTAGGGCAGTCATTTATTATGTGATATACGCCACTTTTGGGTATATTTAGGTCGCAGATTTTGTCGCAAAGGTGTTTTGTGACAAAATCTGTGACTTTACCCCACTCACTCCATTTTTGCAAATTGGTGAGAAAAGGGGGTGCAGCATTGGTGAGGAAGAGGGTAGGCCGTCTCATTCGTTTTCCACTACAGTTTATGGCATGGAACATGGCCTTAAACTACACCAGCAAGGGAGCTGGCATGGATTAAATCATGTTGCATGGCCGGTGGCAGCAAGTGCCAAAGTGATGTAGAGGCCTGCACCTCTACATAACTTATTGCAATCCACCGGCAGCACACAGGGATTAAGACCGGCGTATTAATCACTTCCTTCAATAGCGTAAAGGTGTGTGGTACCATTCCTTGAATACTGTGAAGCAACACTGGAAAATGCCGCGCTCATCCACAGGAAGCCAGGAGCCCGGACCTCTCCCTGAACCTTGGGCGCACAACGGATCCCAAAAGAAAGAAAGATGGTCCAGCTTCACTGAAAAATACTTGAGCTTTATTCAATCCCGTGCAGATAAAAACCAACATACAGCAATGCAGAAAATCGACCGTTTTCGGATCACTATAGATGCGGATCCTTAGTCATGATGTGCATCAGTAGGAGGTGAGGCTGAGACTAAATAGTGAACCACCAAACACAGGTGATCACAATCAGGTACAGGACACACCTCCTGATGACATCCTTCACAGATAAAATGCATAGTAATTACAACATGCCAAAAGACATAGAAAAATAAGATAAAATTTACAAATTGCAATGATAAAAAAGAAGATGAGTAAACATATTAGTAATGTAGAATAGTATCATGACACCTATTCAGTCCTGATGGTATCCGTGAGCCTAATTTGAAACTCCAAAAGCACTCACGATTGAGCAACTTTTTCTTGTGATCACCGCCTCTGTTTGGTCTGTTAACCCTTTCCACTCCTTGTACTGACATGCTGTCTGTATTACCATCGTGGACCTCAAAATGCAGACTAGCGGCAGAAACATTTTTTATTTTAGCATGAGGTACATCAGAGATGTGACGGCAAATTCGAATTTTCAAACAGTTGGATGTGCACCCGACGTACTGTAAATTACATAGAGAGCATGTTATGCAATATACCACATATGTGGTGTTGCAATTGATGTATTGCTGAATAGTATGAGTGGTGTGGTTAATTGTAGACACAATATGCGAGCCCATCCTCATATATGGGCAACATGTACATCTTTTATGCCCACATTTAAAATTACCTATGTTTCTCAGCCAAGTAGGCTGGGAGCCAGGTTTATCCTGGTATAGAGAGGGGCTCACCATATTTGCTAAAGTATCAGCACGTCGGGCAACACATCTAACACCGCTTTTTACAACGTCACCCCACGCTTGGTCATATTTGAGAAGATGAAGATGTCTTTTGACAATATTACATATTTGTGAATATTCACAGCTATAACTCGTGGAAAAAGTAACTTGCTTCTCTTTATGACCAAGCCTGGGTGTTTTGTTGGGAAAGATTAAATTATCCCGAGACATGGTAGAAACCCTATTCTTTGATCGGTTTAAAAGTCTGCTGGGATAATTCCTGGCTAGGAGACGAGTGGTGACAGTATTCATTTCTTCAATGCAAGTTTCACTAGAGGAACAATTGCGCAAAGCGCGAAGATATTCGCCCCTAGGGATATTATGGACAGTGTGTGCAGGATGACAGGATCCCGCATGTAGGATGGTATTTCCTGCGGTTTCCTTTCTGTGTGTACGACTGTGTACACGGCCACCCCCCACGTCCCCCACCAAACACAGATCCAAAAAGGATATTAGGGTCTTATGAGAGTTTAAAGGAAAACGTAAATTACAATTGTTAGCATTGAGGAAGGATCCGAATGATGGTACGGCCGCAACATCGCCCGACCATACAAAGAGCAGGTCATCGATGTACCGACCGTACCACTGGACGGATCCATTCCATGGGTTGGAATCAGAGAAAAGAAAATGATGTTCCCACCATGCCATATAAATGTTTGCAAGCGATGGTGAGAAACGGGTAATTTACGTTTTTCTTTAAACTCTCATAAGACCCTAATATCCTTTTTAGATCTGTGTTTGGTGGGGGACGTGGGGGGTGGCCGTGTACACAGTCGTACACACAGAAAGGAAACCGCAGGAAATACCATCCTACATGCGGGATCCTGCCATCCTGCACACACTGTCCATAATATCCCTAGGGGCGAATATATTCGCGCTTTGCGCAATTGTTCCTCTAGTGAAACTTGCATTGAAGAAATGAATACTGTCACCACTCGTCTCCTAGCCAGGAATTATCCCAGCAGACTTTTAAACCGATCAAAGAATATGGTTTCTACCATGTCTCGGGATAATTTAATCTTTCCCAACAAAATGCCCAGGCTTGGTCATAAAGAGAAGCAAGTTACTTTTTCCACGAGTTATAGCTGTGAATATTCACAAATATGTAATATTGTCAAAAGACATCTTCATCTTCTCAAATATGACCAAGCATGGGGTGACGTTGTAAAAAGCGGTGTTAGATGTGTTGCCCGACATGCTGTTACTTTAGCAAATATGGTGAGCCCCTCTCTATACCAGGATAAACCTGGTTCCCAGCCTACTTGGCTGAGAAACATAGGTAATTTTAAATGTGGGCATAAAAGATGTACATGTTGCTCATATATGAGGATGGGCTCGCATATTGTGTCTACAAGTAACCACATATGTGGTATATTGCATAACATGCTCTCTGTGTAATTTACAGTACGTCAGGTGCACATCTAACTGTTTGAAAATTCGAATTTGCCGTCACATCTCTGATGTACCTCATGCTAAAATAAAAAATGTTTCTGCCGCTAGTCTGCATTTTGAGGTCCACGATGGTAATACAGACAGCATGTCAGTACAAGGAGTGGAAAGGGTTAACAGACCAATCAGAGGCGGTGATCACAAGAAAAAGTTGCTCAATCGTGAGTGCTTTTGGATTTTCAAATTAGGCTCACGGATACCATCAGGACTGAACAGGCGTCATGATACTATTCTACATTACTAATAAGTTTACTCATCTTCTTTTTTATCATTGCAATTTGTAAATTTTATCTTATTTTTCTATGTTTTTTGGCATTTGTAATTACTATGCATTTTATCTGTGAAGGATGTCATCAGGAGGTGTGTCCTGTACCTGATTGTGATCACCTGTGTTTGGTGGTTCACTATTTAGTCTCAACCTCAACTCCTACTGATGCACATCATGACTAAGGATCCACATCTATAGTGATCCGAAAACGGTCGATTTTCTGCATTGCTGTATGTTGGTTTTTATCTGCACGGGATTGAATAAAGCCTCAAGTATTTTTCAGTGAAGCTGGACCATCTTTCTTTCTTTTGGCATTCCTTGAATACTATCTTGAAGATAAGTCATCAATATCTAAGTACTCAAAAACATCTTTAAGGTTTCAACCAATATGTGAACGAATTCTTGTCTACTACACAAGTTTGACACATTAAGTTTTAAGAAACTGCGTTATAAATGTGTTCATGACATTCCAAGAATCAAAGTTCCAAGAACACATTTTGAATCAAAGAACTTTGCAAGAAGGAATCACTTATTTTGTCATATTTTCTAACATAGAGATTAAAGTTCACGGTAATCCAGTGATATCGGTTATGTGCTGTCTAGAACACCTTGAGTTTGATCCCTTTTATTTGTTACAGAAATGCATGCATTGGCATCCACCTACAAAAGCAGAGCAAAAAATAGTGGATAAATGATGTTTTATATTACATTTATGGCATTACTACACATCTAGAAGCAAACATAGTCATTAGTGTTAAGCGAGCATGCTCGGCCGAACACCAGTTCGGCTCGAGCATCGCAATGCTCTGCCGAATACCTCGTTTGCAATGCTCGAGTCAGTGTATTTAAATCCAATTTAGCCTCTATTTCGGAAAATTTTCTGCTGGAATTTTAACCCACAACCTTCTACATTAGAGGCAAGGACTTTAACCACTCAACTATAAAGCTGAATGATAAACTGTGTCAGAAAAACCTCATAGTAGTAAGTATTCCTATACAGCAGAAATATCATTTCATATTTCACCTCATGTTAACATGTAGCTGTATAGCATAGTGGTTAATGTCCTTGGCTCTAATGTAGAAGGTTGTGAGTTCAAATCCTGGCAGAAACTTTTCAGAAATAGAGGCTAATTTTAATATATATATATATATATATTTTTAGCCATAATATATTTACATATATTATTATATATTTAAAATATTTAATATATTATAATATATGTAAATATATTATGGCTAAACGCATCAGTAGTATATATATATATATATATATATATATATAGTTCTCCAAAAAAGAGGCAGCACTCCAATGTAAAAGCATCATGCTTGATAAAGACTGCAATGAGCAGTTGAAACGTTGCAGAGGGGAATAAAGCGGGTCATTTCACTTTTACATTGGAGTGCTGCCTCTTTTTTGGAGAACTACAACCATTGATGACCGTTTTGCCCATGGTCTGAGGATTTTGCACCAGGATCTACTATATAGTGCTGCTGTTTTTCTTAGTGTGATATATATATATATATATATAATTTTATATATCTTTTTTTTGTAATTACACATTTATTTTGTGCTATACATTTTTTTACAATTAGTAAAAAAAATATAAACTATAGAAATGTAATTTAGCCTCTATTTCTGAAACGTTTATGCCGGGATTTGAACTCACAACCTTCTACATTAGAGCCAAGAACTTTAACCACTACGATATACAACTACATGTTAACCTGCACTGAAATATGAAATGATACTTCTGCTGTATAGGAATACGTGCTACATGACAATCTACTATGAGGTTTTTCTGATATAGTTTATCATTTATAGCTGAGTGGTTAAAGTCCTTGCCTCTAATGCAGACGGTTGTGAGTTCAAATCCCGGCAGAAACTTTTCAGAAATAGAGGCTAAATTAGATTTAAATTCACTGGGTGTCCCCAAGCACTGACTCCTTATATGGACATAGCTATATATAGAGTCAGAGCAGACTCCTAAGCCGTCGACTCACACTGTTAGATTCTCTCACTATACATCTGTATGCAATCTTCTGCATAGACCTCAGTGGGACCTGACACCCTCCCCTTCTTCAAAGCAGGGGGTACCTGGTTTAATGCTCGGTTATTCCCATTGACTTTCATTGTGCTAGGGTGCTCTGTAGACACTAATAGTCATTCAATTAATGATTGCTTAGGGCGGCAATCAGAAACCTCAGACACTCCAGCTGTGGCAAAACTACGACTCATAGCATTGTGTCAGAAATCATACAGAAGTAAATGGAGCATTTTGGGAGTAGTTTCACCAAAGCTCGAGTGCCAGAAGTTGCTGACCTCTGGCTTAGGGGGGTGGCAAACTGGGCAATTACACTAATATCATAGTAGCCTCTTACAGCAAAGACCCCCAAACTGAGAATGGATAAAGTAAACTTTCACTGCCCCATACTACTGAAACTTTACCATTATGTCCATCAATATTTAGGAACTGTATAGCAGTAACTGTTTAACATTGAATGGCAGTATTTCTCTGTAAATATATGGCAGTATTTAGATACTTTATGGAGACATTATTTAAATAGTATGTGGTAGGATTATTTTGGCAGTATTGTGAGGCCATTACATGAAAATATTATTAGGCTTTGCAATACAGTTTTCAATTTTTGTTGCCTATAACTACATTTCTATAAGCCATCCTGAAATATTTAAAAATCTTCCAAAAAATAAAGCTGTAAGCTTTTTATTCTTTTTCAATAGATACAATTTTGTTTTATTATTTCTACGTCTAGTTATATGTTTACCCATTTCTTAACTCAAATTTGATTAAGGAACTGAAGTTCTCTTGCAAGTAATTCAGTACAATATGTCAACCCTTGACAGATTGCAAGTCTCAAAACAACCCTTTGGTGACCGATATAGAAAGATCTTTTTTTTTCCCCATCTTGCACCACACATCCCGGGATATGTTGAGCCAACAGCCGAGGTAAGAAAGGACACATCTGTATATTAATTGAAATTACCAAACTAATTTTAAGCAGAGAAAAAAAAAAAATAGTCACGGATTTAAAATCAAGAGAACATCTAAAACACATGATGGTTTAACGTAAAACCATGTGATTGTGTAATCACACAATCTAGTGGGTATTGTAGATAACATAAGCTGTTGTGTCTAGACAATGTGTCCTAATAGTTGAGAAGACTGTAATTGTTTTAATAAATGCAAGAAACCCCAGAAAATGTTTGTGCATTTATGGTTTGAAGATACCCAGTGGCACGTAAGACAAAGCAGATGAGTAAAAGCAGGGACTTGTCTTTTTTATTTTTGCCTTCAGACTAGCCGTTATAAAGTTGACCTTGAGGAATATGGATACTAATATCCTTGTTATTTCCAGATTTCTATGGAATCTTTTATAAAAAGCCAACTTTAACATTGACTTCCCAGATTTGTTTAAACTCCTGTGATCTCAAAATTACCAAGGGTGGACAGCACACCTAGTTGAAAAGTATTGAGTGCACAACTCTTGGGAAAGTGGTAGGCTTTCCTATGAAAATCAGACAATACAAAATGTAAAAAAGGAAGATGGATCTTGTATCTGGAATAAAACCACCTAAAGGGACATGCTGCCTCCATCTTCCTTTTTTACATGTTGGATTGTTTAAACTCCTGCCAGTTAAGGAAAAACTTCCACATAATAGAGGCCAAATGATAATTTGCTCCTTCCCCTTCTGCTCGACCATGTATCAGATGATCCAAAACATTTCAAAATTTCTTGTACCCCAGGGGATTACTATTTTTTTGTCACATTTATTCATTTTCACTGTGAAATAGCCTACCGTGGAGAGCAAGAGTGACAACGGCTATATATAAGCATACTCTGGCTCTGAATGATTTGTCACTTAAAAAATATGAATATAGGTTTCAGTCTGCAATCTTCATTCTTTCATTCATTTCCAGACCCCCTGATATCCAATATGCAATCCTCTCCTAGTGTCAAATTATTCTCATGATGGATTCTCCTCCCAGTTATACAGTCCTGATCAAAAGTTTAAGACCACTTGAAAAATGGCAAAAAATCATATTTAGCATGGATGGATCTTAACAAGGTTCCAAGTAGAGCTTCAACATGCAACAAGAAGAAATGGGAGTGAGCTAAAACATTTTTTGAGCATTCAATTTAATGAAAACAACAAATAAACTGAAACAGGCTGTTTTTCAGCTGATCAAAAGTTTAGGACCACACCTCCAAAATAAAAAAACTAAACCCCCCCAAAACAGAAATCCAACTTCCAAACATGAACTCAGTAATGAGTAGCTCCGCCGTTATTGTTTATCACTTCAAAAATTTGTTTCGGCATGCTTGATGCAAGCGTTTCCATGAGGTGAGTGGGAACATTTCTCCAAGTGGTGAAGACGGCCGCACGAAGGCCATCTACTGTCTGGAACTGTTGTCCATTTTTGTAAACTTCTCTTGCCATCCATCCCCAAAGGTTCTCAATTGGATTTAGATCAGGGGAACACGCAGGATGGGCCAAAAGAGTGATGTTATTCTCCTGGAAGAAGTCCCTTGTCCTGCGGGCATTGTGTACTGTAGCGTTGTCCTGTTGAAAAACCCAGTCGTTACCACACAGACGAGGGCCCTCAGTCATGAGGAATGCTCTCTGCAACATCTGGACATAGCCAACGGCCGTTTGACGACCCTGCACTTCCTGAAGCCCCATTGTTCCACTGAATGAAAAAAGACCCCAGACCATTATGGTGCCCCCTCCACTGTGGCACGTAGAAAACATCTCAGGTGGGATCTGCTTGTCATGCCAGTAACGTTGGAAACCATCAGAACCATCAAGAGAATAAAACTTTCTTCCACCTTTGAATGTCCCATGTTTGGTGCTCTCTTGAAAAGTCCAAAAGAGCAGTTCTGTGGCGTTCAAGGAGACAAGGTCTTTGAAGACAATTTTTGTTTTTGAAGACCTTCAGTCTCAGATGCCATCTGATGGTTATGGGGCTGCAGTCAGCACCAGTAAGGGCCTTAATTTGGGTTGAGTATCGTCCAGTGTCTTGACAGACAGCCAATTGGATCCTCCCACTCAGTGCTGATGAAAGTTTTTGGGGTCTTCCACTTGACTTTTTCGTTCCGCTTATGCAGTTCAACAACCCGACCACGTTCAAGAAGGTAGAGTTTTTTTTGCCTTTACCATCACAACGTGTGACTACCTGACAGAAAATGACAATGAATCCACATCTTTGCACAGATTTGGCCTTTTAAAGGCATGTGGTCCTAAACTTTTGATCAGCTGAAAAACAGCCTGTTTCAGTTTATTCGTTGTTTTCATTAAATTGAATGCTCAAAAAATGTTTTCGCTCACTCCCATTTCTTCTTGTTGCATGTTGAAGCTCTACTTGGAACCTTGTTAAGATCCAGCCATGCTAAATATGATTTTTTTGCCATTTTTCAAGTGGTCTTAAACTTTTGATCAGGACTGTATGTGCTGAATCTGTATGTTCAAGATGCTACTGCCTTCTCCCCTGAAAACTGCCTTGTGGGTCTTTTTCTCTCTACAGCCTATGTGAGCTACCCTCCTTCGATCCTACCCACTCTCCACACACATCTGCCATGTGAAACCTCCTATTGATATCTTTAGTAATAAGGCCTCATGCACACAACTGTATGTATTTTGGGGTCCGCCATGTTGCATCTGCATTTATGTGGACTCATTGAGTCCACATGGAGACTGTGCCTATGCATATATTGTCCAAGAAATACAAAGCAGCATTGGTTGTACTATAATACTCATCATAAATACTTGCCATACTAGGTGGCCTCTCTAATGAGAAAGAATACCCCCAAGGCCCGGACAAAGTCCACTCAGCTAACCAGGGCAATTTTCTCTTAAGACGCTCAGTTTGCTTGTACTTTTGGAAAGCAAATCTAAATACAGGGACACACATTACTCTTGTTAATTTAGAGTATTATGTGTGGTTCTCTCTCTGTTTTGCCTAAAGCAAATCACAGGAAATTTGGGATGAATCCACAATTGGTAGAATTGATTTGCTTATCCCTAATATATACCAGTTTTCCTTTCAAAAGGAAGAAAAAACTAACCATCTCACTCCACCAGCTGTAATGTTGTTATGCTAAAAAACAGCACTCAACCTTTTAAACAGACCATAAATCATAGCCTGGTGATAAGCTCTTTCCTGGTAATTAACATTTATCAGGACAGATCAGAGAAGATTGACTTAACCAGTTAAGAGGCCTTTGTGAGAGTCTGGGTGGTACTCAAAAATGACAGGCTTATGCTAAATTGTGAGCTCCAGGGTTAGATCCCCCTGACATGGCCACACCAACAGTGTAATACAGAGTAGAATGACACTTCAATTATTACATTTGCTAACAATATCTGAAAATTTCCAATTTGTATCTTTTTGATACCTAACCTGTGAGTTTAAATGGCTTTTGTGACAGATCTTTTTTTAAGATCCTCAAGCAAACATTTCGCAACAGACCTTCAAGAAGGTGGCGACGTTGGTCCGTCATGAGCAAATGGATCAGATAAGCTTTTTTTTAAAATGTCACACTCTTTAATTTTCATCAGATGCCACGATCATGTATGAACGTGCCATCTGAGGAGTACAATGATGGGGAGTGGCACAATCACCGTTCCTTGACATTGCACTAACTACTTGCAGAATAATGTGCTTCGTGACTAAGTAATTCGTCACAAAGCAGATTTTTTTGCAAAATTTGTCGAAGCAGTCAAATCAAATTTTTAAATACTTCGCTCAACTCTAACTATAATGTCCTGATTTTCCCTTGTATATTACAAAACATGATAACACTTCTACATATTTTCTTTTAAACCGGAGTGTGAAGGAAGGAGAGTGGTCTGAGATTTGGGTTATGTTTGTATTTTCATGTTTTATATTGTTAACTGTTTTAAAAAGAACATACATACTGCACATACAAATATATATACAGTACATACACATGCAATGCACGGCAACGGCCAGGGGGTCCCTTAAAGTAAAGGTTTTTTGTGACGCCAGTTGCAGTGAAGCAACAAGGGCACAGTACCCCTTTTTAGTGACGTAGTAGATGGTACCCAGGTGTAGGGTGGCCTAAATGTCCCTTAATGTTGGTGTACATGTCATGGTGCTCATACCTGGATACACTGGAACTCAGGCATTGTCGACAGAAGCAAAGCAAATAGGGGGAATAATTAAGGGATTTGAAGAGATAAATTGAGTCCAGACTCTGTGATGTAGTTCAATAACAGCTTTACTTGAATAATCGTTTATCCAACACTTTCAGGCTTTGTCTTGGTTCAAAGCAGGCACTAGCATTAGCTCTGGCAGGCAAAAAAAACTCAACACTGCTACATCTGTTGCTCTCTGGCTCTGCTGTGCTGACAAGCTTACTGTATAACTTTGCTTCTTTCTTTATGCTGAAACTTCTCTCTGTAGTCTCTCTACAATAATACCAAGGAATCTATACCTCCTGGCTTCAGAGGCTTCGGACTTTGGCCTCTGTGTCCAGCAGAGATGAAGGTGCTCTAGCTGGCTTAGGCAGGACCCATCCAGCAGGGACGTGGACCTGTTTCCTTCCCCAAGCAGGGGGGTACTCTCCACTGACCTCTAAGAGAGAGGAGAATGAAAAGAAGGTTCCATCCTCTGCGAATGTAGCTCTGCCATGCTTGCTGCCACCTTCTAGTGAACCAGGTACATTACATGAACAATAACAGCTGCATAGAAATAGCAATGCACATTGTAGTGGACTGAAATAAATGCTTAAGATGACACTGTGTTAGTCCATAGAAGACAGTAGCGGGGTGCGGATTGGTAATGGCACTCTAGGTCATTACACACACATATGCATACATATAGTACCTACATACCTTGTTTTACAAACATTCCAATATTGACACTCATAAGGAGGGTAAATCTGTAAAAACCTCAAGAGAACAGCAAAATGACCAGACTCTTGTTCCTTTCAATGAGCAGCTGAAGAAGTCAGGAATGTACTTTTTGCTTGTAAATGTCTTAGACAACCATTAAATTACATGTAATAAATACACACATGTGGCGGGATACGAATTTACAAGATTTTTTAACAACCAATTCCAATTCAAAGGAAGTAGAGTGATAATGTACACATTTTAAGGAAATGCACGGTGAAGTACTTGCAGGATGTTATGGCTACTTATATTGGGGAATTTGAAAATCCATAGATACCTTGAAAAATATATAATTTATGTATGATCTTCTCCTATGACATCTCCATGCTGCTCAGTAATCTGCTCTTCATCTTGCACAATTATCACTAATCGCTGATGTCAGTACAGAAAAGCTTGCGGCCCATACAGAAAGCTGCAGGAGGAAACACAGGTACTATGGGACCATAGCCCAAAAAAGCCTGGTAGTTCATGGTAAGTCAAGTAGCTTCTGAAAAGCAAAGTGTCACGGTCTCTTACGTGACAGGTGTCAGAAGAGCTAAGAGACTGGCTGCACGTGATGTGATCTGACAACCTCTTTGATTTCACTTGTTTTAAGTGTTGTTGCTGGTAATGACCACACCTCTTGTCTCAGGTGTAGCTTATTGGTCATTCCAACTCCTCTATTTAGTCTGGCTTTACTCATCATGCTATGCAGTTGATAGCTTTAGTTTGGTATTGGAAGTGCTGGTGTGTAATCCTCTTCTGAGTTCCTGCTCGTCTATTTACTGTTACTACAACTACTGTGTTACTACTACTACTACTACTACTGTGTTATGGAAGTGTTACTTCCCTTTTAAATTTTGTTGTTTTCCCTCTGTCTTTTGTTACTAGGCCTTAGGGAGACATTGGTTTTTTCATAAGGGACGGAACAGGCCGTCTCAATCCCAGACACTAGGGAAATTTAGGGTTTCCAGGGTCTTAGGTACCAGTGTATGAACATTCCTAACCTCAAGTTACGTTCATACGGATAGGAGTCACGGCTAGGATGGGGGTTTCCATAGGGTGTGTCCATTTCCCTTTCCCAATTTTAAGGCCTAGTTCCTTTTGCCTTCCCTCCTATTGTCGGTGTGGTGTTCCCACATCACTACGTGTCACAAAGACTGAACAGTGTCCACTAACATTTTTTCTTTGGAAATTGTCTTTGAGGGAGGGATTAAAACTGCATATAGTTGGAACCGTGTTTTGCTATTGTTCGATGTACTCAACACACCCAGCCTTGCCACCAGGCAAGCACCTAACATCACGCGCACCCAGCTACCATCAGGCAGGAGCCCCAGAATGATGGTGTACCCCAAGGAAAGAAAAAGTGTGACCTACTTTTCGCTTTTAACTAATGTCCTTTAGGACTTTATTAACCTATTTTTCCCTGCACCTACCAATAGTCTTAAGACTTAACTTTTAATTTCTCTCAAATAAAAATAAAAGTGATTTGGTAATATATCGACATAACAATGGTGTTTAAAATTTTCAGTGTCACTGGCCTTTATTTGTCACTTCAATATCTAGATGCTCAAGTTGCCACAGCAGGCTACGCGTTTGCCTGACTTTATTATCGGCACTGTATCTAGGATTCCTACGTTTACTAAGACACTAGTGACTGCTGTTTAAAATTAGAGCCTCACGCTCTTAGAGCGTGAGGCTCTAATTTTAAACAGCAGTCACTAGTGTCTTAGTAAACGTAGGAATCCTAGATACAGTGCCGATAATAAAGTCAGGCAAACGCGTAGCCTGCTGTGGCAACTTGAGCATCTAGATATTGAAGTGACAAATAAAGGCCAGTGACACTGAAAATTTTAAACACCATTGTTATGTCGATATATTACCAAATCACTTTTATTTTTATTTGAGAGAAATTAAAAGTTAAGTCTTAAGACTATTGGTAGGTGCAGGGAAAAATAGGTTAATAAAGTCCTAAAGGACATTAGTTAAAAGTTAGTTGTTAGACCAACATACCTTAACCCTGCACTTAAAGGGAAAACGTAGAATGTTGACCTACTTTTCGCTGCACCGGGGCAAGAGAGCAACTGCCTGAGGGAGGCCACTGAGATTATGCTAGCTAGAGCCACTACCACTCCCATCCTCCACATTGGCTCCTCAGGGGCTTGCTGCATTTAGATCACATTTTTATATTAAACAATTTGTTTTGAATTTTTGTTGACTTTTGTCAGGCCTTATAGTATGTTGAGACTCCCTGTTCTGTACAGGTAACTTTCAATAGCCATCACATTATATCATCAAAGGCAGAATTACTATGAAAGATATGACCTGTGTATAGCTAATACAGTATCCACCATTCAGTATAGATGATATTACAGCTTATGTTATGTAAAGGTCACAGAGCATACCTAGAAAAACCTCTCATAGACGTCAATTAGGTCAACTCCAATCTATTGTGTCTATGGCCCATGTGGCTGCTCTCAAAGAACATGAAGTCTTCACACAGTTTAGGACTGTTGGTAGTCACTCTTAAGAAAGGAGAAGTGGGAGGGTAACCCCTTAAACTCTGACCCCACCATGTTAACCCGCCACAAACGAAACTGACAACCAAGTCGCGTTCATAACTTTTATTTACCATTTGTTGGGTGGTAGTCGGCCACAGCTAATTCTTTTACGGCATAACACATAACTAAGCCTGTGCAATCTGCCGGCCGTTGGCCTCCCAGCGGGCAGTTACGCCAGTTTACTTGCTCAGCATCCTATTCCTCTTTATCTGCCGCCACGGAGGAGACCCGCCCTTAAACGGGGCTCCGACCACCACCCAACAAGAACATGGCCTGCTTGACCCCATCCTGGAGACCAGAGAGGATAATATCTAGGCCGATATCGGACAAGTGGACACCATCTGGCCTCATCAACAAGCGATTGTCGCCCTCCAACTGTCGATGACGAACAACCACCCCACCGCGGGATCTAACAAACCGGGACATCCGCGCATTCACCATCCGCCTGCACTTCTCGATGGCCTCTCCATCCTTACCACCTTGCCACACGACTCTTGGCACAATCTCGGACCATACTAAAATGACCACTCGGAAGAAGGACGGAAAAAGTTCTAGGTTGGACCGCATTTACGTCAAGAGCTCCATCAACGGCATGGACCCAATATCGTTGCCACCCGCGTGGACAACCGACACTACGGGACCCCCCACCTGCATGCCAATCTCCACCACTTGCGACAGTAGCTGGGACCATCTGAGGCCCCGTATCCCCCTCCATGACACCCTTACATCACTGAAGCCCAGGGATCTCCCACCGGGTTGACACTCGGCTCTTTGCGCGGCCCAGAATATGTAGGAACGACCCACCATCAACACCGTTGGTCTTACTGTGCCTGCGAAGACACAACCATTAAAACAACAAAAACTCACCCATAAATTTAACAAAAGCGATCAACTGAACAGACCACACAAAGGGGAGGGAAGAACCGGAGGCAGATTTCTTCTTCCTTTGCCCTTTCTTTCTTTTTTCTTTTTTATATATTTTTTTATTGTATTCCTACAACAGGTCCGGTCTAATATACCTCGCAAAACAAGCAGACTTCCATCTGCCGAACCTCATGACCTCAGACTCTGGCAAACCTGCCCCAGCGGCTTCGGTCGCCGCCCCAATGCGAAAAGAATGCGTGCCAAACTCCTTGGGATTCATACCGGACAGCTCTAAACAGGCCCTAAAAACTGAAGTGAACTGAAACTTGGTCAGAGGGGAGTCGTCTGCATGCGAAAAGAAAGTATGGCCCGTCCCACGTAGTGAGCTATAGCTAGACGTCAGTCGAACTGGGCATGCCACACCGGGAACCAGGTGAAGGGGAATCCACGAGCCGCTACCAAACTGGTCTGTCTTGGTGCGACTCACTCTGATCCTCAATGAGTCATTACCCAGGACCACGTCAGCACAGGAAAGGCCGCCTGGTCTGCTGCCAGCCGGGGATACCAGCTCGCTGATGAGTAGCATTGCAAAGAAGACTATACTAAAGCTGGCAGAAAACAGTGCAACCTCGAACGGGGACACACAAACCTCAGAAAGCTGAGTGATGAGCCTGCCTAAAAGATTGAATGACACGGGACGCCTACATTCGCGGTATACAAGCTCCTTCCTCCACCCCCGAAATGCCTGGCATATCACAAACCGCTTGGTGACATCCGGCCAGTCGCGCAACCCAAAATGGAAGGCTACCCCGGACAGCCGATGCTGCGCAACAGAAGCTGAAACCCCACTGGAGAGTAATCGTAACAACCATTAAATTGTCACATCCAGGCGAAGATAATCTATGGAAACCACATCTCGCCCCTCCACCATGCTCTCCCATTCCCCCCACGCCTTACCATGAGCCTGCCAGGTCGCAGGGGAAACCGAGTCTCGAATCAGTGACATCAACTGCTGTCCACCAGGAGCCACAGGTGCTGCGGGCATTCCTTGCCTTCCAGATCTGCCTCCGGGTGAAGGGACCGAAAATCCTGCCAATGACAACGGGAAAGAGCATCAGCAATCTTATTCTCCACCCCTGGGACATGTCGAGCCCTAAAATAGATGTTGAACTCAAGACACTTAAGCACCAAATACCTGAGCAAGGACAAGACCGGGAGGGAGGAGGAGGAAAGACTGTTAATCCCTATAGACCACCGACAAATTATCCGTCCAAAAAGAAACATGACTATTGGATAAACTCCTACCCCAAAGCTCTACTGCCACAACAATCGGGAACAGCTCGAGTAACGTGAGGTTCCGGCACAATCCGGAGGAAGACACACACCACTCGTTCCCAAAAATGGTACCGAAACCACAAGAACCTGCAGCATCGGAGAACAGAGATAACTCAGAATTAGGAACCATTTTGGACTTATAACATGTATGCCCATTGTAGGAATGCAAAAAGGACTTCCAAACCCTTAAATCGTCCTTCAAAGACCTGGTGAGTCGAATACGATGACCCGGGGCATTAATGCCGCAAGAGGCCAACGACAAACGACGTGCAAAAACCCGCCCCATGGGCATCACTCTGCATGCAAAACACAGAAGACCTAACAAAGACTGGAGCTAGAGGAGGGTAACCTTCCTGACGGCTAAAAATCCATCAATCAAGCGGAGAAGCTTCTGCAGCTTTTCGGTCGGCAGCCTAAAGACCATATCTACCGTGTCGATCTCGATCCCCAGAAAAGACAGCCGTGTCACTGGGCCCTCAGTTTTTTCAACCGAAATGGGAACCCCAAACTGGGACATCCTCATCAAAGAATTGTTCAACAGGGACCGGAAACCACCATCTGGTCCAGGGGAAATGAACAGGAAGTCATCTAAATAATGCAAAATAGACATAGAACCCGTGTCGTAACGAACAACCCACTCCAGAAAAGACCCGAACATTTCAAAATAATGACACGATATGGAACAGCCCATAGGAAGGCACGTGTCATAGTAAAACAGACCATCTACACGGCAACCTAGCAAATGAAAACAATCGGGGTGAACTGGGAGGAGGCAGAAAGCCGATTCAATGTCTGATTTCGCCAGGAGGGCCCCTCTACCGGCCTCCCTGACTAACTTGACCGCCCTGTCGAATGAGACATAGAACACTGACGAATCCTAGAAACCCGCAGGTTGGGGAAAGGTAACTCGCTAAATGGGCCCCTAATCCGCCCCTTTCTCAACTTTTTCCCTGAGGACATCCGGAAAATCACGGGCAGACCTCAGGTTATCCAAAAAAATCGGAGAACGATTCAATACAATTGGAATAAAGAACCCAACTGAAAACCCCGCCCTCAGCTGAGCAGCTGCCTGTCTATTGGGATAACTGTCTAATCAGAGATCCATCTCTAACACGCTCACCGCGGTTCTTGTGCACGACCTGCTCACTCTGCTTGGGGGCCTAATGGGAGGCCGGGAGCATTTATTAGCTGGATGGGGGCCGCCACATGCTGAGCATTCGTGCTTAGACCTACACAATCCCGCAAACCTGCAATTCCCCTTGTTAAACAACCAACATGACTCTGGTCGGTGGATGGCCACCGGCCCCGGGGAAGAGGACCCCCTGGACCAGCGGCCGCCCCCGAAAAGGGGGGAGGTTTCTGCCCTACCATGAACCTGAGCCAGACGCCCCAGGCCAATTCTGGCTGTAACGCCAGGTGGCGCCTAAATTCCTCATCGTAACGCCACCAAGCGGTGCCGCCATGACTTTTATAGGCGCTGTAAATGACATCCTGGTATATAAACAGTTCAGAACAACGCTCGGGATGGCGCTGCCCCATGATACAACCCAATACCAACCAATTATTCATGGTTTTTGCCACTTTTGGTTTGCGCTCGTAAGGCTTCTCCGGAAAGCGCCTTTGCTTATCCACTGTGTGCTGGTCAATAGATTTGAGGGTCCAGATGTCTATGTACTGGTTAGCCCACACCTTCTCCCTAACAGCCTCCTCTAAGTGGGCCCCTAGTAACCCCGCAAAAACAAGAATCCTTGTGAACGCTAGCTAATGCAGGCACTGGTTTAACGGGGGGAGGGGGGGTATGGCTCTGAGGGGGCTGACTAAACCTTTCCAATAACGCCTTTAGCAGCACCGCCGTGTCCTAACCCCCACTGCCCGTTCCCCACGCCCCCGTGAACTGGTACTCACTAGATGTAGATGGAATCGGCTCCACCAACAGACCCGGCGTAGAGACTTCAGGCTTCAGAAAACACAGCTGGATTCCTCGCCGCACTGCCGGCATACACGCTAAGACCGGAAGTGTGGGCGCTGACGAAACCGGAAGGGGCGGAGCTACATACACCGCAGCAGAGAAGCGCTGGCCGGCCAGGATCGCCGCAGCGCCGGCAGCGTTTAAGGTATGCAGGGAGGGCCTGCCCCATGACGAGGCCCCAGAGCTAATAGGCACAGCATGAGCGCCTCCATCGGTACACAGACGGCCAGGGGCAGACGGCAAGGAGGATCCGAGGCTGCAGAGGAATTAACGCAGCCATTCCTCACCCGCCTCCGCCGTCCGTGCCATAAACATGTTCCTCAGGGGATCCATTCCTCTTATGCGGACGGAACGCTGTACTCTTACCCACACAGTGCTTCTGCCAAAGAGGAAGAAGGAGGAGACATAGGGACGTATGAAGGGGCACATATGCAGCACGCCCCTTCCTGCACTACAGGATGAAACCATTAACCCCCCAAGCACCAAACCGAGGCTAATACCATGGGGCCCTACAAACAAGGATAGGGAACCTGGGGAGGGGGAAGAGGGACCCCCCCCAGTCCCTGTACACCCTCCCGACATGGTCAGGTATCCTCCAGCCTAGTGGCCAGTGCAAAAACTGCATTCATTTTGCATAATTTTTTTAAATATAAATAGGCACATGGAAAAAAAAAAAAAAAGTTCCATACATTCCTCTCTCAGCACTGGTGTAACTATAGGGGTCGCAGTGACCAGTCCCCTAAGCCAGGGGGCACAGAGGGCACCCTTGCCAGTGGTGCTGTATAATTCCCTTTATAAGATGTACTGCATCTTATAAAGGGAATACTAGTGAGCGCTTCCATAACGAAAGCTCTCACTAGTCTGCAGGAGAAGGGGGAGAGAAGAGCTGTGAGCGCTGTACAGTACTTACCCCTCCTCCTGCTCTTCCCGGGGCTGGTGCTCCTGTGTCCTGGCTGCCTGCAGCGTCAGGATGTACATACTGCACTCTGACCTGACGCTGCAGGAGGTTTTCCAAGTATGTCTTTAAAGGGGTTGTCCACTTTATTTTTCGTATGAGCGCTGCCTTCTCTGCTCTGTTTACCTGCTCACCACTGCAATTGCTGCAGTAAGCAGGTGAACAGAGCAGAGAAAGCAGCTCTCATATCAGCACTGCCCTCTCTTCAAACAGCTGATCTCCCGGCATCCCTGCCGATCTGATATTAATGACCTATCTTTAGGATAGGTCATCAGTAGTAAAAAGAGGACAACCCCTTTAACAGTAGGACTAGAGTGAATGGGTTAGGTTGAGAATTTGGCATGGGGGGGATGTTTCAATTTTTGCCTCAGGCACCATAAAGGCTAGGTGCACCTCTGCCCCTTGCCAAAAAGCACTGAGGGAAGGTGGTGGTGGGGGGCCCAAGCTGAACTCTTGCATCAGGGCCCATGAGCCTTTAGCTATGCCCCTGCTCGCTCTTCCCTGTGCCGGTGCTGCTGTGTCCTGGCTGCCTGCAGCATCAGGACATACATAGCGCACTCTGACCTGATGCTGCAGGAGGTCAGGTGACTGCAGCACGGGACCTGAGAATAGATGAGACCCCAGGAAACAGCCTGACCGGGGAGGAGTGGCACAGCAGGAGAGATAAGTTTGTTTATTTTATAGTCTGATCTGAGGTCTGATATGGGGGTCTGAAGAGTCTGATTTGGGGTCTGATTAGGGGTCTGAAGGGTCTGATTGGGTCTGAAGGATCTGATTGGGGGTCTGAAGGGTCTGATTGGGTCTGAAGGATCTGATTGGGGGTCTGAAGGGTCTGATTAGGAGCCTAAAGGGTCTGATTGGGGGTCTAAAGGGTCTGATTGGGGTCTGATTAGGAGTCTGAAAGGTCTGATTGGGGGTATGAAGGGTCTGCCTGGGGGTCTAGAGAAGTCTAATGGTGGTCTGGAGGTCTAATGGGGGTCTGAATGCAGGTCTGGAGGTCTAATGGGGGTCTGATTGGGGGTCTGGAGGTCTAATGGGGGTCTGATTGGGGATCTGGAGGTCTAATTGGGGGTCTGAATGAGTGTCTGGAAGTTTAATGGGGGTTTGATTGGGGGCCTAGAGGTCTAATAGGGGTCATATATGGGAGTTTGGAGGTCCAATTGGGGTCTGGAGGTCTGGTCTGAGGTCTAATGGGGGTCTGGAGGTCTAATGAGGGTCTTATATAGGGTTCTGAAAGTCTAATGGGGGTCTTATCTGAGGTCTGACATTGGGGCGGGTCTGACATTGAGGTCTAATGGGGGTCTGATCTGAGATAGGGGGGTCTCATCTAAAGTTTGATATGGGGGTCTGATCTGAAACGTAAGGGGTATCAGTATAGTATTGGGGATTGAGGGGGGGGGGCAGCACTCCCCTCTCTTCAAACAGCTGATCTCCCGGCACTTTGAATAGGTTTGTCAGTAGTAAAAAGAGGACAACCCCTTTAACAGTAGGACTGGAGGGAGTGGGTTAGGTTAAGAATTTGGCATGGGGGGGATGTTTCAATTTTTGCCTCAGGCAACAGAAAGGCTAGCTGCACCCCTTCCCAAGCACTGTGGGAAGTTAGAGGTGGGGGGCCCAGGTTGAACTTCTGTACCAGGGCCCATGAGCCTTTAGCTATGCCCCTGTCTCTCAGTATTTATGACTGCAAAGGGTAAAACTAAAAAACACTATAAAATAGATCTAAAAATAGTTAATTCTTATATATCTTTAACATACTGCACACTGCTCATTATGAACATTTCTACACAGTAATTTGTCTTACCTTCTACTTTATTCTATAACAGCTTTTTTCTCTCAAATTTTACATGATTTTTTTTTTTGTTTCCAATTTCTGCGGTTAGAACTGTATCTGAATGAGCCTCTTTGTGTTTATCCGTCTTTGTTAATACCGTACAGTATTTTGTTAGTGTGACTAAGTTGATTCCTTCTGGAGAGATGACTATAGCCTTTGGCAGACGACAGATGGAAATCTAATATTTATTTTCCTGAGACATTGCTCTAGTGTTACCTAATCATGAGCAATGCCTCTTCAAGCTTGGTCATATGGTCTATCACAGGCATCTAATAGATTATATTTTTTGGCTCTGGCTGTAATCGTATGAGCATGCACGTGTAAAAAGTATCCAGAAGTTATGCAGCTTGCACAACTCTTTTATTTCTTACAGGCTACAATGAAACATGCAAGTATTTCATTGAAGGGATTGTCTTATGAGAATACCCAAGGTGGGCATGATCTTTTAGGGCTTATGGATGTATAAAAGTATGTCCCCCTCTTGACCATTCATGGCCAACATCTAAATCTACATTCTCTCTGCAGCAGCCATTGTTGTGGAAATGACTCACTTTCCATGACTTCCCCGCAAAAAGGGGTTCCGTTGTTCCGTGATCTGTGTCCGTTTTTGTTTCCGTGTGTCCTCCTTTATTTTTGGAGGATCTCCAGACATGAAGGAAAGTAAAAGAAAATCTAAGTCAAGTTTGCCATGCAAATGATAGGAAAAAAACGGACGCGGATGACAATCTTGTTTTTTTTCACTGACCCATTGACTTGAATGGGTCCGTGAACCGTTGTCCATGAAAAAAATAGGACAGGTCATATTTTTTTCACGGACTGGAAACACGGATCACGGACACGGATGGCAAACGGTGCATTAGCCGAGTTTTCCACGGACCCATTGAAAGTCAACGGGTCCGCAGAAAATCACGGAAAACGGACACGGGACACAACAACGGTCGTGTGCATGAGGCCTTACAGTACAGGTCCTTCTCAAAAAATTAGCATATTGTGATAAAGTTTATTATTTTCTGTAATGTACTGATAAACATTAGACTTTCATATATTTTAGATTCATTACACACCAACTGAAGTAGTTCAAGCCTTTTATTGTTTTAATATTGATGATTTTGGCATACAGCTCATGAAAACCCAAATTTCCTATCTCAAAAAATTAGCATATCATGAAAAGGTTCTCTAAACGAGCTATTAACCTAATCATCTGAATCAACTAATTAACTCTAAACACCTGCAAAAGATTCCTGAGGCTTTTAAAAACTCCCAGCCTGGTTCATTACTCAAAACCGCAATCATGGGTAAGACTGCCGACCTGACTGCTGTCCAGAAGGCCATCATTGACACCCTCAAGCAAGAGGGTAAGACACAGATAGAAATTTCTGAACGAATAGGCTGTTCCCAGAGAGCTGTATCAAGGCACCTCAGTGGGAAGTCTGTGGGAAGGAAAAAGTGTGGCAGAAAACGCTGCACAACGAGAAGAGGTGACCGGACCCTGAGGAAGATTGTGGAGAAGGACCGATTCCAGACCTTGGGGGACCTGCGGAAGCAGTGGACTGAGTCTGGAGTAGAAACATCCAGAGCCCCCGTGTACAGGCGTGTGCAGGAAATGGGCTACAGGTGCCGCATTCCCCAGGTCAAGCCACTTTTGAACCAGAAACAGCGGCAGAAGCGCCTGACCTGGGCTACAGAGAAGCAGCACTGGACTGTTGAATGTCATTCGGAAATCAAGGTGCCAGAGTCTGGAGGAAGACTGGGGAGAGGGAAATGCCAAAATGCCTGAAGTCCAGTGTCAAGTACCCACAGTCAGTGATGGTCTGGGGTACCATGTCAGCTGCTGGTGTTGGTCCACTGTGTTTTATCAAGGGCAGGGTCAATGCAGCTAGCTATCAGGAGATTTTGGAGCACTTCATGCTTCCATCTGCTGAAAAGCTTTATGGAGATGAAGATTTCATTTTTCAGCACGACCTGGCACCTGCTCACAGTGCCAAAACCACTGGTAAATTAGTATTTTTTCCAGGGCCACTTTAAGTTCCCAGTCCGCCCCTGATCATTTGCCATAGTGAGAAAACCCCTTTAAGAGTGGCGAACAGGAAGGGGATAACCAAATGGGACACGACTGACGTGCTTCGGAAAGTCGAAGATCCGCACCTTGAATCTGACATGCTGCTGGCCACCTGTGACGTAGAGTCATTATACACGTCTATCAAACACGAAGACGGGCTGAGAGCGACCAATTTCTTCTTACAGACCTCGAACATGCCTGCAAAAAAACGGTACCAGCGAAGAGTTCGGCCTATTTGTGAACCAACTGAATAAGAATAATTTGAACATCCGACTGACATCTATTACTAGCTGGACAGAGGTGGAATTCCTCGATGTCAAAATCTGCGTGGGTGAGAAGGGCCAAATAGTGACGGATCTATATAGAAAACCGACCTCGGTTAATAGTATTCTATTGGCGAAGTTGGCACATCCTAAAAGATTAATTGAGAATATCCCTGTAGGGCAGTTTCTGAAAGCTAGACGGATCTGCTCCTCAGACCAACTTTTTGAGAGACAGGCAGTGGATTTGCGTCAAAGATTCCAGGCCCGTAATTACACGGAAAGATCAGTGGAAAGAGCGTATAGACGGGCAAGTCTATCTAGACGCTCAAATTTACTGCAGGACAAAAGAGTGAGGGAATCTGCGGAAGAGGTCAGATTCATAACCACATTCAACAACAAAAGCAAGGAGATTACTGATAGAATGACCAGACATTGGGACATTTTAAAACTTGACCCATGCTTGAAAGAGAAAATTAAAGAACACCCAAGCATTACATTTAGAAGGGGAAAAAATCTAAGAGACCATCTAGTAAAGAGCCATTACGTAGTACGTCCCCCAAATCCCTTTGGATCAAATGGCCCACGTTGGGGAAATAAGCCATGTGGAAGATGTGTCGCGTGCACAAATATGGACAGAAGCAACATCTTCTGGGATGCGACCCATCAAAAAGAATATAAGATCACGTACCCTATCGAATGCACAACGATAGGGGCAATCTATTGGGCTATCTGCCCCTGTGAGAAGATATATGTGGGGATGACGTCCCGGCAGTTCAAAAAACGGATTAGAGAACATGTACTATCCATTGAAGCCGCCAGCGAGATAACGGACGTACAACTGTTAACAACAATACCAAGGCATTTCAAAGCAGAGCATGCTTGCGATGGATCAGCTCTACGCTCCAGAGGGATTGATCATGTTATGATCTCCCAAAGAGGTGGTAACTGGAAAGAACTCTTGGCCCAACGAGAGACTCGCTGGATATATACTCTGAAAACTATGGCCCCTCTGGGACTAAACAACTATAATAGCTATGTTCCTTTTTTATAGACTTTAATCCATCTCTGCTTTAAAACCAGGATCATCACAGAACCACCAGGTAGGATGGGTTCTTTTAAGTGTCTACATGTTTTGTAATTGTGTATTTTTTAAACAACTGTATTTCTTCTCCCCTATCTTTCACTAATGTGGCTCAACCGTGTGGGTCAGCCACATGGTGGTTCTATTTATGTTGTATAAATATTGACTACCATATATATCCTCCTTTATCCTACAGTTTGTCTTGTGAACATTACAATAGCACTGACCTTAGAAGATGTAGTGGCTGGCCGGGGACTGGACTCACAATAGAATGGACAACATCATGTATAGACGGCATCAGAAATCAGAAGAGCAGTGGAGAGGACCGATGGCTTAGATGTTCCCACCATCTTTCATGCATGGAAACCCTTGACAAGAGACATGCTACATGCTATATATTGAGCATTTTTTTCAATAGGTTAGGGAGATTATTGGGTATTGTTGCTAATATTCTGGGTAGCACTTCAATGTATGAATTAATAATGATAATTTTTATGTTCTGATATCATCATCTTTCCTCACTGAGCACATGCACTTTGCACTCTATCATATTTGTTTTTTTTTTCTTGGTACCCCTCACCCTTTTCTGTTGTTGCACTTGCACTTGCACTTTATGATGATATCAGAATTAAATTAAGGGCACATCTTGTGGATAATCAAATTGAGTATGATACTGTCCACGGGTATGGCATATATTGCCAGAGGTATCATACCTACTACTATGTGTATAGTTATATATGATGAATTATTGGCATAATTTCATAATTTTATAGAGTTTTGTATATTTATTTATTTTTACATTTGCACATGATGGATTGCATTGTAATAATGCATATGCATAGGTATATTTATTGTTGGTTATATTGAAGCATATGCTTCTCTTGGGGTTGATTAATTCTGTATATGCACATTGCACTTTTTGAAGATGTAGAGGTTTCTTGTTATTCTGTGGTTAGATACCATCTATGACCCCATTGACCATGATCATGATAGATTCTGATATCCAGTCGGTATCTTACAGATTGTGGGTACTGTACAGAATGTGGGTTTTATGTATGCTTGGATCAATGTGGCCATACCTGGTGTTGGATTTGATGTACCATGTGACCCGCCTCGTGATCCGGTTGCCGGGAGACGACTCACGCTATGTAGACATAGCGTGGGTGTACCACATGACTCCATCGGCCGGTTGCGTCACTTCCGGGGGGCGGGCCGCGACGCGGATCACATGGTAAGTAATACGAGCATGAGATACCTAAATATGTATTAAATCTAGCCCCTGTGTTCAAATTTTAGATACTGGCAGACGGAGGGCCACATAGATGTATAAAAAGAACATTCATTTTTTTTTAATCAATACATTTTTATTCTAAATTATTTTAAAATTGTATTCCCGTGATCCCAGTTATTTTTTCCACAATATTCTTTACAAAGGCCCAGAATCTAGATACTACCGGGCACTCCCACCACATGTGAAATGGAGATCCTATCCGGCCACATCCCCTCCAACACAGTGGAGGATAATTGGGAATGATGTGAGCCAATCTATCCGGCGTTAAGTACCACCTCAATTGGCTTTTCCTGTTCTGCTCTGCGTGATTTATACATTTAGAACATTTCATAGACCAGTACATGGCATCTGTCAACTCTCTCAGAGAGAATTCCTTTCCAAACTCAGCCTCCCATCTAAGCATAAAGGGTTTTTTGTTATCTGTATCTATACTCATCAGGTGTGCATACCAAAAGGAGAGGCTGGATCTGGAGCGTCCTTCCCCTCCTACTAACTTGCCTAGTGGATCATTTACATCCACTATTTCCTCCAATTTAAGAGGAATGAGGAAGTGACGTATCTGCAAGAATTGGTAGAAAACCTGATTAGGTAAATTATAAGAGGTGTGTAACGTCTCGAAGGTACGTAGGGTGGATTGATCATATAAGCTCCCGAGATTATCAATTCCACAATTTAACCACCCTGTGACTTGAAGTGT